>NW_027145231.1:0-25740 GCF_026170545.1 Melanerpes formicivorus | reverse complement strand
AATAAGGTAGGGAAGAATTCAAATGCTCATTTTGACTGCCTCCAGAAGTTAGATCAGATGGCAAATTGGATTTGGTGCTAGGTCTTTCCCTTTAGGTTTTACCCCAACAATGTTTTCATTAGTTTCGCTCACTCTCGAAATCAAGCATTTTACAGCAGGTTGGAGCAGCCTGTATCTCAGCACAGGAATAAGGTAGGGAAGAATTCTAAGGCTCATTTTGACTGCCTCCAGAAGTTAGATCAGATGGCAAATTGGATTTGGTGCTAGGTCTTTCCCTTTAGGTTTTACCCCAACAATGTTTTCATTAGTTTCGCTCACTCTCGAAATCAAGCATTTTACAGCAGGTTGGAGCAGCCTGTATCTCAGCACAGGAATAAGGTAGGGAAGAATTCTAAGGCTCATTTTGACTGCCTCCAGAAGTTAGATCAGATGGCAAATTGGATTTGGTGCTAGGTCTTTCCCTTTAGGTTTTACCTCAACAATGTTTTCATTAGTTTCGCTCACTCTCGAAATCAAGCATTTTACAGCAGGTTGGAGCAGCCTGTATCTCAGCACAGGAATAAGGTAGGGAAGAATTCTAAGGCTCATTTTGACTGCCTCCAGAAGTTAGATCAGATGGCAAATTGGATTTGGTGCTAGGTCTTTCCCTTTAGGTTTTACCCCAACAATGTTTTCATTAGTTTCGCTCACTCTCGAAATCAAGCATTTTACAGCAGGTTGGAGCAGCCTGTATCTCAGCACAGGAATAAGGTAGGGAAGAATTCTAAGGCTCATTTTGACTGCCTCCAGAAGTTAGATCAGATGGCAAATTGGATTTGGTGCTAGGTCTTTCCCTTTAGGTTTTACCCCAACAATGTTTTCATTAGTTTCGCTCACTCTCGAAATCAAGCATTTTACAGCAGGTTGGAGCAGCCTGTATCTCAGCACAGGAATAAGGTAGGGAAGAATTCTAAGGCTCATTTTGACTGCCTCCAGAAGTTAGATCAGATGGCAAATTGGATTTGGTGCTAGGTCTTGTCCCTTTAGGTTTTACCCCAACAATGTTTTCATTAGTTTCGCTCACTCTCGAAATCAAGCATTTTACAGCAGGTTGGAGCAGCCTGTATCTCAGCACAGGAATAAGGTAGGGAAGAATTCTAAGGCTCATTTTGACTGCCTCCAGAAGTTAGATCAGATGGCAAATTGGATTTGGTGCTAGGTCTTTCCCTTTAGGTTTAACCCCCAACAATGTTTTCATTAGTTTCGCTCACTCTCGAAATCAAGCATTTTACAGCAGGTTGGAGCAGCCTGTATCTCAGCACAGGAATAAGGTAGGGAAGAATTCTAAGGCTCATTTTGACTGCCTCCAGAAGTTAGATCAGATGGCAAATTGGATTTGGTGCTAGGTCTTTCCCTTTAGGTTTTACCCCAACAATGTTTTCATTAGTTTCGCTCACTCTCGAAATCAAGCATTTTACAGCAGGTTGGAGCAGCCTGTATCTCAGCACAGGAATAAGGTAGGGAAGAATTCTAAGGCTCATTTTGACTGCCTCCAGAAGTTAGATCAGATGGCAAATTGGATTTGGTGCTAGGTCTTTCCCTTTAGGTTTTACCCCAACAATGTTTTCATTAGTTTCGCTCACTCTCGAAATCAAGCATTTTACAGCAGGTTGGAGCAGCCTGTATCTCAGCACAGGAATAAGGTAGGGAAGAATTCTAAGGCTCATTTTGACTGCCTCCAGAAGTTAGATCAGATGGCAAATTGGATTTGGTGCTAGGTCTTTCCCTTTAGGTTTTACCTCAACAATGTTTTCATTAGTTTCGCTCACTCTCGAAATCAAGCATTTTACAGCAGGTTGGAGCAGCCTGTATCTCAGCACAGGAATAAGGTAGGGAAGAATTCTAAGGCTCATTTTGACTGCCTCCAGAAGTTAGATCAGATGGCAAATTGGATTTGGTGCTAGGTCTTTCCCTTTAGGTTTTACCCCAACAATGTTTTCATTAGTTTCGCTCACTCTCGAAATCAAGCATTTTACAGCAGGTTGGAGCAGCCTGTATCTCAGCACAGGAATAAGGTAGGGAAGAATTCTAAGGCTCATTTTGACTGCCTCCAGAAGTTAGATCAGATGGCAAATTGGATTTGGTGCTAGGTCTTTCCCTTTAGGTTTTACCCCAACAATGTTTTCATTAGTTTCGCTCACTCTCGAAATCAAGCATTTTACAGCAGGTTGGAGCAGCCTGTATCTCAGCACAGGAATAAGGTAGGGAAGAATTCTAAGGCTCATTTTGACTGCCTCCAGAAGTTAGATCAGATGGCAAATTGGATTTGGTGCTAGGTCTTTCCCTTTAGGTTTTACCCCAACAATGTTTTCATTAGTTTCGCTCACTCTCGAAATCAAGCATTTTACAGCAGGTTGGAGCAGCCTGTATCTCAGCACAGGAATAAGGTAGGGAAGAATTCTAAGGCTCATTTTGACTGCCTCCAGAAGTTAGATCAGATGGCAAATTGGATTTGGTGCTAGGTCTTTCCCTTTAGGTTTTACCCCAACAATGTTTTCATTAGTTTCGCTCACTCTCGAAATCAAGCATTTTACAGCAGGTTGGAGCAGCCTGTATCTCAGCACAGGAATAAGGTAGGGAAGAATTCTAAGGCTCATTTTGACTGCCTCCAGAAGTTAGATCAGATGGCAAATTGGATTTGGTGCTAGGTCTTTCCCTTTAGGTTTTACCCCAACAATGTTTTCATTAGTTTCGCTCACTCTCGAAATCAAGCATTTTACAGCAGGTTGGAGCAGCCTGTATCTCAGCACAGGAATAAGGTAGGGAAGAATTCTAAGGCTCATTTTGACTGCCTCCAGAAGTTAGATCAGATGGCAAATTGGATTTGGTGCTAGGTCTTTCCCTTTAGGTTTTACCCCAACAATGTTTTCATTAGTTTCGCTCACTCTCGAAATCAAGCATTTTACAGCAGGTTGGAGCAGCCTGTATCTCAGCACAGGAATAAGGTAGGGAAGAATTCAAATGCTCATTTTGACTGCCTCCAGAAGTTAGATCAGATGGCAAATTGGATTTGGTGCTAGGTCTTTCCCTTTAGGTTTTACCCCAACAATGTTTTCATTAGTTTCGCTCACTCTCGAAATCAAGCATTTTACAGCAGGTTGGAGCAGCCTGTATCTCAGCACAGGAATAAGGTAGGGAAGAATTCTAAGGCTCATTTTGACTGCCTCCAGAAGTTAGATCAGATGGCAAATTGGATTTGGTGCTAGGTCTTTCCCTTTAGGTTTTACCCCAACAATGTTTTCATTAGTTTCGCTCACTCTCGAAATCAAGCATTTTACAGCAGGTTGGAGCAGCCTGTATCTCAGCACAGGAATAAGGTAGGGAAGAATTCTAAGGCTCATTTTGACTGCCTCCAGAAGTTAGATCAGATGGCAAATTGGATTTGGTGCTAGGTCTTTCCCTTTAGGTTTTACCCCAACAATGTTTTCATTAGTTTCGCTCACTCTCGAAATCAAGCATTTTACAGCAGGTTGGAGCAGCCTGTATCTCAGCACAGGAATAAGGTAGGGAAGAATTCTAAGGCTCATTTTGACTGCCTCCAGAAGTTAGATCAGATGGCAAATTGGATTTGGTGCTAGGTCTTTCCCTTTAGGTTTTACCCCAACAATGTTTTCATTAGTTTCGCTTACTCTCGAAATCAAGCATTTTACAGCAGGTTGGAGCAGCCTGTATCTCAGCACAGGAATAAGGTAGGGAAGAATTCTAAGGCTCATTTTGACTGCCTCCAGAGGTTAGATCAGATGGCAAATTGGATTTGGTGCTAGGTCTTTCCCTTTAGGTTTTACCCCAACAATGTTTTCATTAGTTTCGCTCACTCTCGAAATCAAGCATTTTACAGCAGGTTGGAGCAGCCTGTATCTCAGCACAGGAATAAGGTAGGGAAGAATTCTAAGGCTCATTTTGACTGCCTCCAGAAGTTAGATCAGATGGCAAATTGGATTTGGTGCTAGGTCTTTCCCTTTAGGTTTTACCCCAACAATGTTTTCATTAGTTTCGCTCACTCTCGAAATCAAGCATTTTACAGCAGGTTGGAGCAGCCTGTATCTCAGCACAGGAATAAGGTAGGGAAGAATTCAAATGCTCATTTTGACTGCCTCCAGAAGTTAGATCAGATGGCAAATTGGATTTGGTGCTAGGTCTTTCCCTTTAGGTTTTACCCCAACAATGTTTTCATTAGTTTCGCTCACTCTCGAAATCAAGCATTTTACAGCAGGTTGGAGCAGCCTGTATCTCAGCACAGGAATAAGGTAGGGAAGAATTCTAAGGATCATTTTGACTGCCTCCAGAAGTTAGATCAGATGGCAAATTGGATTTGGTGCTAGGTCTTTCCCTTTAGGTTTTACCCCAACAATATTTTCATTAGTTTCGCTCACTCTCGAAATCAAGCATTTTACAGCAGGTTGGAGCAGCCTGTATCTCAGCACAGGAATAAGGTAGGGAAGAATTCTAAGGCTCATTTTGACTGCCTCCAGAAGTTAGATCAGATGGCAAATTGGATTTGGTGCTAGGTCTTTCCCTTTAGGTTTTACCCCAACAATGTTTTCATTAGTTTCGCTCACTCTCGAAATCAAGCATTTTACAGCAGGTTGGAGCAGCCTGTATCTCAGCACAGGAATAAGGTAGGGAAGAATTCAAATGCTCATTTTGACTGCCTCCAGAAGTTAGATCAGATGGCAAATTGGATTTGGTGCTAGGTCTTTCCCTTTAGGTTTTACCCCAACAATGTTTTCATTAGTTTCGCTCACTCTCGAAATCAAGCATTTTATAGCAGGTTGGAGCAGCCTGTATCTCAGCACAGGAATAAGGTAGGGAAGAATTCTAAGGATCATTTTGACTGCCTCCAGAAGTTAGATCAGATGGCAAATTGGATTTGGTGCTAGGTCTTTCCCTTTAGGTTTTACCCCAACAATGTTTTCATTAGTTTCGCTCACTCTCGAAATCAAGCATTTTACAGCAGGTTGGAGCAGCCTGTATCTCAGCACAGGAATAAGGTAGGGAAGAATTCTAAGGATCATTTTGACTGCCTCCAGAAGTTAGATCAGATGGCAAATTGGATTTGGTGCTAGGTCTTTCCCTTTAGGTTTTACCCCAACAATGTTTTCATTAGTTTCGCTCACTCTCGAAATCAAGCATTTTACAGCAGGTTGGAGCAGCCTGTATCTCAGCACAGGAATAAGGTAGGGAAGAATTCTAAGGATCATTTTGACTGCCTCCAGAAGTTAGATCAGATGGCAAATTGGATTTGGTGCTAGGTCTTTCCCTTTAGGTTTTACCCCAACAATGTTTTCATTAGTTTCGCTCACTCTCGAAATCAAGCATTTTACAGCAGGTTGGAGCAGCCTGTATCTCAGCACAGGAATAAGGTAGGGAAGAATTCTAAGGATCATTTTGACTGCCTCCAGAAGTTAGATCAGATGGCAAATTGGATTTGGTGCTAGGTCTTTCCCTTTAGGTTTTACCCCAACAATGTTTTCATTAGTTTCGCTCACTCTCGAAATCAAGCATTTTACAGCAGGTTGGAGCAGCCTGTATCTCAGCACAGGAATAAGGTAGGGAAGAATTCTAAGGCTCATTTTGACTGCCTCCAGAAGTTAGATCAGATGGCAAATTGGATTTGGTGCTAGGTCTTTCCCTTTAGGTTTTACCCCAACAATGTTTTCATTAGTTTCGCTCACTCTCGAAATCAAGCGTTTTACAGCAGGTTGGAGCAGCCTGTATCTCAGCACAGGAATAAGGTAGGGAAGAATTCTAAGGCTCATTTTGACTGCCTCCAGAAGTTAGATCAGATGGCAAATTGGATTTGGTGCTAGGTCTTTCCCTTTAGGTTTTACCCCAACAATGTTTTCATTAGTTTCGCTCACTCTCGAAATCAAGCATTTTACAGCAGGTTGGAGCAGCCTGTATCTCAGCACAGGAATAAGGTAGGGAAGAATTCAAATGCTCATTTTGACTGCCTCCAGAAGTTAGATCAGATGGCAAATTGGATTTGGTGCTAGGTCTTTCCCTTTAGGTTTTACCCCAACAATGTTTTCATTAGTTTCGCTCACTCTCGAAATCAAGCATTTTACAGCAGGTTGGAGCAGCCTGTATCTCAGCACAGGAATAAGGTAGGGAAGAATTCTAAGGCTCATTTTGACTGCCTCCAGAAGTTAGATCAGATGGCAAATTGGATTTGGTGCTAGGTCTTTCCCTTTAGGTTTTACCCCAACAATGTTTTCATTAGTTTCGCTCACTCTCGAAATCAAGCATTTTACAGCAGGTTGGAGCAGCCTGTATCTCAGCACAGGAATAAGGTAGGGAAGAATTCAAATGCTCATTTTGACTGCCTCCAGAAGTTAGATCAGATGGCAAATTGGATTTGGTGCTAGGTCTTTCCCTTTAGGTTTTACCCCAACAATGTTTTCATTAGTTTCGCTCACTCTCGAAATCAAGCATTTTACAGCAGGTTGGAGCAGCCTGTATCTCAGCACAGGAATAAGGTAGGGAAGAATTCTAAGGATCATTTTGACTGCCTCCAGAAGTTAGATCAGATGGCAAATTGGATTTGGTGCTAGGTCTTTCCCTTTAGGTTTTACCCCAACAATGTTTTCATTAGTTTCGCTCACTCTCGAAATCAAGCATTTTACAGCAGGTTGGAGCAGCCTGTATCTCAGCACAGGAATAAGGTAGGGAAGAATTCTAAGGATCATTTTGACTGCCTCCAGAAGTTAGATCAGATGGCAAATTGGATTTGGTGCTAGGTCTTTCCCTTTAGGTTTTACCCCAACAATGTTTTCATTAGTTTCGCTCACTCTCGAAATCAAGCATTTTACAGCAGGTTGGAGCAGCCTGTATCTCAGCACAGGAATAAGGTAGGGAAGAATTCTAAGGCTCATTTTGACTGCCTCCAGAAGTTAGATCAGATGGCAAATTGGATTTGGTGCTAGGTCTTTCCCTTTAGGTTTTACCCCAACAATGTTTTCATTAGTTTCGCTCACTCTCGAAATCAAGCATTTTACAGCAGGTTGGAGCAGCCTGTATCTCAGCACAGGAATAAGGTAGGGAAGAATTCAAATGCTCATTTTGACTGCCTCCAGAAGTTAGATCAGATGGCAAATTGGATTTGGTGCTAGGTCTTTCCCTTTAGGTTTTACCCCAACAATGTTTTCATTAGTTTCGCTCACTCTCGAAATCAAGCATTTTACAGCAGGTTGGAGCAGCCTGTATCTCAGCACAGGAATAAGGTAGGGAAGAATTCTAAGGATCATTTTGACTGCCTCCAGAAGTTAGATCAGATGGCAAATTGGATTTGGTGCTAGGTCTTTCCCTTTAGGTTTTACCCCAACAATGTTTTCATTAGTTTCGCTCACTCTCGAAATCAAGCATTTTACAGCAGGTTGGAGCAGCCTGTATCTCAGCACAGGAATAAGGTAGGGAAGAATTCTAAGGCTCATTTTGACTGCCTCCAGAAGTTAGATCAGATGGCAAATTGGATTTGGTGCTAGGTCTTTCCCTTTAGGTTTTACCCCAACAATGTTTTCATTAGTTTCGCTCACTCTCGAAATCAAGCATTTTACAGCAGGTTGGAGCAGCCTGTATCTCAGCACAGGAATAAGGTAGGGAAGAATTCAAATGCTCATTTTGACTGCCTCCAGAAGTTAGATCAGATGGCAAATTGGATTTGGTGCTAGGTCTTTCCCTTTAGGTTTTACCCCAACAATGTTTTCATTAGTTTCGCTCACTCTCGAAATCAAGCATTTTACAGCAGGTTGGAGCAGCCTGTATCTCAGCACAGGAATAAGGTAGGGAAGAATTCTAAGGCTCATTTTGACTGCCTCCAGAAGTTAGATCAGATGGCAAATTGGATTTGGTGCTAGGTCTTTCCCTTTAGGTTTTACCCCAACAATGTTTTCATTAGTTTCGCTCACTCTCGAAATCAAGCATTTTACAGCAGGTTGGAGCAGCCTGTATCTCAGCACAGGAATAAGGTAGGGAAGAATTCTAAGGCTCATTTTGACTGCCTCCAGAAGTTAGATCAGATGGCAAATTGGATTTGGTGCTAGGTCTTTCCCTTTAGGTTTTACCCCAACAATGTTTTCATTAGTTTCGCTCACTCTCGAAATCAAGCATTTTACAGCAGGTTGGAGCAGCCTGTATCTCAGCACAGGAATAAGGTAGGGAAGAATTCTAAGGCTCATTTTGACTGCCTCCAGAAGTTAGATCAGATGGCAAATTGGATTTGGTGCTAGGTCTTTCCCTTTAGGTTTTACCCCAACAATGTTTTCATTAGTTTCGCTCACTCTCGAAATCAAGCATTTTACAGCAGGTTGGAGCAGCCTGTATCTCAGCACAGGAATAAGGTAGGGAAGAATTCTAAGGCTCATTTTGACTGCCTCCAGAAGTTAGATCAGATGGCAAATTGGATTTGGTGCTAGGTCTTTCCCTTTAGGTTTTACCCCAAGAATGTTTTCATTAGTTTCGCTCACTCTCGAAATCAAGCATTTTACAGCAGGTTGGAGCAGCCTGTATCTCAGCACAGGAATAAGGTAGGGAAGAATTCTAAGGCTCATTTTGACTGCCTCCAGAAGTTAGATCAGATGGCAAATTGGATTTGGTGCTAGGTCTTTCCCTTTAGGTATTACCCCAACAATGTTTTCATTAGTTTCGCTCACTCTCGAAATCAAGCATTTTACAGCAGGTTGGAGCTGCCTGTATCTCAGCACAGGAATAAGGTAGGGAAGAATTCTAAGGCTCATTTTGACTGCCTCCAGAAGTTAGATCAGATGGCAAATTGGATTTGGTGCTAGGTCTTTCCCTTTAGGTTTTACCCCAACAATGTTTTCATTAGTTTCGCTCACTCTCGAAATCAAGCATTTTACAGCAGGTTGGAGCAGCCTGTATCTCAGCACAGGAATAAGGTAGGGAAGAATTCTAAGGATCATTTTGACTGCCTCCAGAAGTTAGATCAGATGGCAAATTGGATTTGGTGCTAGGTCTTTCCCTTTAGGTTTTACCCCAACAATGTTTTCATTAGTTTCGCTCACTCTCGAAATCAAGCATTTTACAGCAGGTTGGAGCAGCCTGTATCTCAGCACAGGAATAAGGTAGGGAAGAATTCTAAGGCTCATTTTGACTGCCTCCAGAAGTTAGATCAGATGGCAAATTGGATTTGGTGCTAGGTCTTTCCCTTTAGGTTTTACCCCAACAATGTTTTCATTAGTTTCGCTCACTCTCGAAATCAAGCATTTTACAGCAGGTTGGAGCAGCCTGTATCTCAGCACAGGAATAAGGTAGGGAAGAATTCAAATGCTCATTTTGACTGCCTCCAGAAGTTAGATCAGATGGCAAATTGGATTTGGTGCTAGGTCTTTCCCTTTAGGTTTTACCCCAACAATGTTTTCATTAGTTTCGCTCACTCTCGAAATCAAGCATTTTACAGCAGGTTGGAGCAGCCTGTATCTCAGCACAGGAATAAGGTAGGGAAGAATTCTAAGGCTCATTTTGACTGCCTCCAGAAGTTAGATCAGATGGCAAATTGGATTTGGTGCTAGGTCTTTCCCTTTAGGTTTTACCCCAACAATGTTTTCATTAGTTTCGCTCACTCTCGAAATCAAGCATTTTACAGCAGGTTGGAGCAGCCTGTATCTCAGCACAGGAATAAGGTAGGGAAGAATTCTAAGGATCATTTTGACTGCCTCCAGAAGTTAGATCAGATGGCAAATTGGATTTGGTGCTAGGTCTTTCCCTTTAGGTTTTACCCCAACAATGTTTTCATTAGTTTCGCTCACTCTCGAAATCAAGCATTTTACAGCAGGTTGGAGCAGCCTGTATCTCAGCACAGGAATAAGGTAGGGAAGAATTCAAAGGCTCATTTTGACTGCCTCCAGAAGTTAGATCAGATGGCAAATTGGATTTGGTGCTAGGTCTTTCCCTTTAGGTTTTACCCCAACAATGTTTTCATTAGTTTCGCTCACTCTCGAAATCAAGCATTTTACAGCAGGTTGGAGCAGCCTGTGTCTCAGCACAGGAATAAGGTAGGGAAGAATTCTAAGGCTCATTTTGACTGCCTCCAGAAGTTAGATCAGATGGCAAATTGGATTTGGTGCTAGGTCTTTCCCTTTAGGTTTTACCCCAACAATGTTTTCATTAGTTTCGCTCACTCTCGAAATCAAGCATTTTACAGCAGGTTGGAGCAGCCTGTATCTCAGCACAGGAATAAGGTAGGGAAGAATTCTAAGGCTCATTTTGACTGCCTCCAGAAGTTAGATCAGATGGCAAATTGGATTTGGTGCTAGGTCTTTCCCTTTAGGTTTTACCCCAACAATGTTTTCATTAGTTTCGCTCACTCTCGAAATCAAGCATTTTACAGCAGGTTGGAGCAGCCTGTATCTCAGCACAGGAATAAGGTAGGGAAGAATTCTAAGGATCATTTTGACTGCCTCCAGAAGTTAGATCAGATGGCAAATTGGATTTGGTGCTAGGTCTTTCCCTTTAGGTTTTACCCCAACAATGTTTTCATTAGTTTCGCTCACTCTCGAAATCAAGCATTTTACAGCAGGTTGGAGCAGCCTGTATCTCAGCACAGGAATAAGGTAGGGAAGAATTCTAAGGATCATTTTGACTGCCTCCAGAAGTTAGATCAGATGGCAAATTGGATTTGGTGCTAGGTCTTTCCCTTTAGGTTTTACCCCAACAATGTTTTCATTAGTTTCGCTCACTCTCGAAATCAAGCATTTTACAGCAGGTTGGAGCAGCCTGTATCTCAGCACAGGAATAAGGTAGGGAAGAATTCAAATGCTCATTTTGACTGCCTCCAGAAGTTAGATCAGATGGCAAATTGGATTTGGTGCTAGGTCTTTCCCTTTAGGTTTTACCCCAACAATGTTTTCATTAGTTTCGCTCACTCTCGAAATCAAGCATTTTACAGCAGGTTGGAGCTGCCTGTATCTCAGCACAGGAATAAGGTAGGGAAGAATTCTAAGGCTCATTTTGACTGCCTCCAGAAGTTAGATCAGATGGCAAATTGGATTTGGTGCTAGGTCTTTCCCTTTAGGTTTTACCCCAACAATGTTTTCATTAGTTTCGCTCACTCTCGAAATCAAGCATTTTACAGCAGGTTGGAGCAGCCTGTATCTCAGCACAGGAATAAGGTAGGGAAGAATTCTAAGGATCATTTTGACTGCCTCCAGAAGTTAGATCAGATGGCAAATTGGATTTGGTGCTAGGTCTTTCCCTTTAGGTTTTACCCCAACAATGTTTTCATTAGTTTCGCTCACTCTCGAAATCAAGCATTTTACAGCAGGTTGGAGCAGCCTGTATCTCAGCACAGGAATAAGGTAGGGAAGAATTCTAAGGATCATTTTGACTGCCTCCAGAAGTTAGATCAGATGGCAAATTGGATTTGGTGCTAGGTCTTTCCCTTTAGGTTTTACCCCAACAATGTTTTCATTAGTTTCGCTCACTCTCGAAATCAAGCATTTTACAGCAGGTTGGAGCAGCCTGTATCTCAGCACAGGAATAAGGAAGGGAAGAATTCTAAGGATCATTTTGACTGCCTCCAGAAGTTAGATCAGATGGCAAATTGGATTTGGTGCTAGGTCTTTCCCTTTAGGTTTTACCCCAACAATGTTTTCATTAGTTTCGCTCACTCTCGAAATCAAGCATTTTACAGCAGGTTGGAGCAGCCTGTATCTCAGCACAGGAATAAGGTAGGGAAGAATTCTAAGGCTCATTTTGACTGCCTCCAGAAGTTAGATCAGATGGCAAATTGGATTTGGTGCTAGGTCTTTCCCTTTAGGTTTTACCCCAACAATGTTTTCATTAGTTTCGCTCACTCTCGAAATCAAGCATTTTACAGCAGGTTGGAGCAGCCTGTATCTCAGCACAGGAATAAGGTAGGGAAGAATTCAAATGCTCATTTTGACTGCCTCCAGAAGTTAGATCAGATGGCAAATTGGATTTGGTGCTAGGTCTTTCCCTTTAGGTTTTACCCCAACAATGTTTTCATTAGTTTCGCTCACTCTCGAAATCAAGCATTTTACAGCAGGTTGGAGCAGCCTGTATCTCAGCACAGGAATAAGGTAGGGAAGAATTCTAAGGCTCATTTTGACTGCCTCCAGAAGTTAGATCAGATGGCAAATTGGATTTGGTGCTAGGTCTTTCCCTTTAGGTTTTACCCCAACAATGTTTTCATTAGTTTCGCTCACTCTCGAAATCAAGCATTTTACAGCAGGTTGGAGCAGCCTGTATCTCAGCACAGGAATAAGGTAGGGAAGAATTCTAAGGCTCATTTTGACTGCCTCCAGAAGTTAGATCAGATGGCAAATTGGATTTGGTGCTAGGTCTTTCCCTTTAGGTTTTACCCCAACAATGTTTTCATTAGTTTCGCTCACTCTCGAAATCAAGCATTTTACAGCAGGTTGGAGCAGCCTGTATCTCAGCACAGGAATAAGGTAGGGAAGAATTCTAAGGCTCATTTTGACTGCCTCCAGAAGTTAGATCAGATGGCAAATTGGATTTGGTGCTAGGTCTTTCCCTTTAGGTTTTACCCCAACAATGTTTTCATTAGTTTCGCTCACTCTCGAAATCAAGCATTTTACAGCAGGTTGGAGCAGCCTGTATCTCAGCACAGGAATAAGGTAGGGAAGAATTCTAAGGCTCATTTTGACTGCCTCCAGAAGTTAGATCAGATGGCAAATTGGATTTGGTGCTAGGTCTTTCCCTTTAGGTTTTACCCCAACAATGTTTTCATTAGTTTCGCTCACTCTCGAAATCAAGCATTTTACAGCAGGTTGGAGCAGCCTGTATCTCAGCACAGGAATAAGGTAGGGAAGAATTCTAAGGCTCATTTTGACTGCCTCCAGAAGTTAGATCAGATGGCAAATTGGATTTGGTGCTAGGTCTTTCCCTTTAGGTTTTACCCCAACAATGTTTTCATTAGTTTCGCTTACTCTCGAAATCAAGCATTTTACAGCAGGTTGGAGCAGCCTGTATCTCAGCACAGGAATAAGGTAGGGAAGAATTCTAAGGCTCATTTTGACTGCCTCCAGAAGTTAGATCAGATGGCAAATTGGATTTGGTGCTAGGTCTTTCCCTTTAGGTTTTACCCCAACAATGTTTTCATTAGTTTCGCTCACTCTCGAAATCAAGCATTTTACAGCAGGTTGGAGCAGCCTGTATCTCAGCACAGGAATAAGGTAGGGAAGAATTCTAAGGATCATTTTGACTGCCTCCAGAAGTTAGATCAGATGGCAAATTGGATTTGGTGCTAGGTCTTTCCCTTTAGGTTTTACCCCAACAATGTTTTCATTAGTTTCGCTCACTCTCGAAATCAAGCATTTTACAGCAGGTTGGAGCAGCCTGTATCTCAGCACAGGAATAAGGTAGGGAAGAATTCTAAGGCTCATTTTGACTGCCTCCAGAAGTTAGATCAGATGGCAAATTGGATTTGGTGCTAGGTCTTTCCCTTTAGGTTTTACCCCAACAATGTTTTCATTAGTTTCGCTTACTCTCGAAATCAAGCATTTTACAGCAGGTTGGAGCAGCCTGTATCTCAGCACAGGAATAAGGTAGGGAAGAATTCTAAGGCTCATTTTGACTGCCTCCAGAAGTTAGATCAGATGGCAAATTGGATTTGGTGCTAGGTCTTTCCCTTTAGGTTTTACCCCAACAATGTTTTCATTAGTTTCGCTCACTCTCGAAATCAAGCATTTTACAGCAGGTTGGAGCAGCCTGTATCTCAGCACAGGAATAAGGTAGGGAAGAATTCTAAGGATCATTTTGACTGCCTCCAGAAGTTAGATCAGATGGCAAATTGGATTTGGTGCTAGGTCTTTCCCTTTAGGTTTTACCCCAACAATGTTTTCATTAGTTTCGCTCACTCTCGAAATCAAGCATTTTACAGCAGGTTGGAGCAGCCTGTATCTCAGCACAGGAATAAGGTAGGGAAGAATTCTAAGGCTCATTTTGACTGCCTCCAGAAGTTAGATCAGATGGCAAATTGGATTTGGTGCTAGGTCTTTCCCTTTAGGTTTTACCCCAACAATGTTTTCATTAGTTTCGCTCACTCTCGAAATCAAGCATTTTACAGCAGGTTGGAGCAGCCTGTATCTCAGCACAGGAATAAGGTAGGGAAGAATTCTAAGGCTCATTTTGACTGCCTCCAGAAGTTAGATCAGATGGCAAATTGGATTTGGTGCTAGGTCTTTCCCTTTAGGTTTTACCCCAACAATGTTTTCATTAGTTTCGCTCACTCTCGAAATCAAGCATTTTACAGCAGGTTGGAGCAGCCTGTATCTCAGCACAGGAATAAGGTAGGGAAGAATTCTAAGGCTCATTTTGACTGCCTCCAGAAGTTAGATCAGATGGCAAATTGGATTTGGTGCTAGGTCTTTCCCTTTAGGTTTTACCCCAACAATGTTTTCATTAGTTTCGCTCACTCTCGAAATCAAGCATTTTACAGCAGGTTGGAGCAGCCTGTATCTCAGCACAGGAATAAGGTAGGGAAGAATTCTAAGGCTCATTTTGACTGCCTCCAGAAGTTAGATCAGATGGCAAATTGGATTTGGTGCTAGGTCTTTCCCTTTAGGTTTTACCCCAACAATGTTTTCATTAGTTTCGCTCACTCTCGAAATCAAGCATTTTACAGCAGGTTGGAGCAGCCTGTATCTCAGCACAGGAATAAGGTAGGGAAGAATTCTAAGGATCATTTTGACTGCCTCCAGAAGTTAGATCAGATGGCAAATTGGATTTGGTGCTAGGTCTTTCCCTTTAGGTTTTACCCCAACAATGTTTTCATTAGTTTCGCTCACTCTCGAAATCAAGCATTTTACAGCAGGTTGGAGCAGCCTGTATCTCAGCACAGGAATAAGGTAGGGAAGAATTCTAAGGATCATTTTGACTGCCTCCAGAAGTTAGATCAGATGGCAAATTGGATTTGGTGCTAGGTCTTTCCCTTTAGGTTTTACCCCAACAATGTTTTCATTAGTTTCGCTCACTCTCGAAATCAAGCATTTTACAGCAGGTTGGAGCAGCCTGTATCTCAGCACAGGAATAAGGTAGGGAAGAATTCTAAGGCTCATTTTGACTGCCTCCAGAAGTTAGATCAGATGGCAAATTGGATTTGGTGCTAGGTCTTTCCCTTTAGGTTTTACCCCAACAATGTTTTCATTAGTTTCGCTCACTCTCGAAATCAAGCATTTTACAGCAGGTTGGAGCAGCCTGTATCTCAGCACAGGAATAAGGTAGGGAAGAATTCTAAGGATCATTTTGACTGCCTCCAGAAGTTAGATCAGATGGCAAATTGGATTTGGTGCTAGGTCTTTCCCTTTAGGTTTTACCCCAACAATGTTTTCATTAGTTTCGCTCACTCTCGAAATCAAGCATTTTACAGCAGGTTGGAGCAGCCTGTATCTCAGCACAGGAATAAGGTAGGGAAGAATTCTAAGGCTCATTTTGACTGCCTCCAGAAGTTAGATCAGATGGCAAATTGGATTTGGTGCTAGGTCTTTCCCTTTAGGTTTTACCCCAACAATGTTTTCATTAGTTTCGCTCACTCTCGAAATCAAGCATTTTACAGCAGGTTGGAGCAGCCTGTATCTCAGCACAGGAATAAGGTAGGGAAGAATTCAAATGCTCATTTTGACTGCCTCCAGAAGTTAGATCAGATGGCAAATTGGATTTGGTGCTAGGTCTTTCCCTTTAGGTTTTACCCCAACAATGTTTTCATTAGTTTCGCTCACTCTCGAAATCAAGCATTTTACAGCAGGTTGGAGCAGCCTGTATCTCAGCACAGGAATAAGGTAGGGAAGAATTCTAAGGCTCATTTTGACTGCCTCCAGAAGTTAGATCAGATGGCAAATTGGATTTGGTGCTAGGTCTTTCCCTTTAGGTTTTACCCCAACAATGTTTTCATTAGTTTCGCTCACTCTCGAAATCAAGCATTTTACAGCAGGTTGGAGCAGCCTGTATCTCAGCACAGGAATAAGGTAGGGAAGAATTCTAAGGCTCATTTTGACTGCCTCCAGAAGTTAGATCAGATGGCAAATTGGATTTGGTGCTAGGTCTTTCCCTTTAGGTTTTACCCCAACAATGTTTTCATTAGTTTCGCTCACTCTCGAAATCAAGCATTTTACAGCAGGTTGGAGCAGCCTGTATCTCAGCACAGGAATAAGGTAGGGAAGAATTCTAAGGCTCATTTTGACTGCCTCCAGAAGTTAGATCAGATGGCAAATTGGATTTGGTGCTAGGTCTTTCCCTTTAGGTTTTACCCCAACAATGTTTTCATTAGTTTCGCTCACTCTCGAAATCAAGCATTTTACAGCAGGTTGGAGCAGCCTGTATCTCAGCACAGGAATAAGGTAGGGAAGAATTCTAAGGATCATTTTGACTGCCTCCAGAAGTTAGATCAGATGGCAAATTGGATTTGGTGCTAGGTCTTTCCCTTTAGGTTTTACCCCAACAATGTTTTCATTAGTTTCGCTCACTCTCGAAATCAAGCATTTTACAGCAGGTTGGAGCAGCCTGTATCTCAGCACAGGAATAAGGTAGGGAAGAATTCTAAGGATCATTTTGACTGCCTCCAGAAGTTAGATCAGATGGCAAATTGGATTTGGTGCTAGGTCTTTCCCTTTAGGTTTTACCCCAACAATGTTTTCATTAGTTTCGCTCACTCTCGAAATCAAGCATTTTACAGCAGGTTGGAGCAGCCTGTATCTCAGCACAGGAATAAGGTAGGGAAGAATTCTAAGGCTCATTTTGACTGCCTCCAGAAGTTAGATCAGATGGCAAATTGGATTTGGTGCTAGGTCTTTCCCTTTAGGTTTTACCCCAACAATGTTTTCATTAGTTTCGCTCACTCTCGAAATCAAGCATTTTACAGCAGGTTGGAGCAGCCTGTATCTCAGCACAGGAATAAGGTAGGGAAGAATTCTAAGGCTCATTTTGACTGCCTCCAGAAGTTAGATCAGATGGCAAATTGGATTTGGTGCTAGGTCTTTCCC
This sequence comes from Melanerpes formicivorus, assembly GCF_026170545.1. Taxonomy (NCBI): domain Eukaryota; kingdom Metazoa; phylum Chordata; class Aves; order Piciformes; family Picidae; genus Melanerpes; species Melanerpes formicivorus. The sequence continues at coordinate 8,722 of NW_027145231.1, read as the reverse complement.
TTTAGGTTTTACCCCAACAATGTTTTCATTAGTTTCGCTCACTCTCGAAATCAAGCATTTTACAGCAGGTTGGAGCAGCCTGTATCTCAGCACAGGAATAAGGTAGGGAAGAATTCTAAGGCTCATTTTGACTGCCTCCAGAAGTTAGATCAGATGGCAAATTGGATTTGGTGCTAGGTCTTTCCCTTTAGGTTTTACCCCAACAATGTTTTCATTAGTTTCGCTCACTCTCGAAATCAAGCATTTTACAGCAGGTTGGAGCAGCCTGTATCTCAGCACAGGAATAAGGTAGGGAAGAATTCTAAGGCTCATTTTGACTGCCTCCAGAAGTTAGATCAGATGGCAAATTGGATTTGGTGCTAGGTCTTTCCCTTTAGGTTTTACCCCAACAATGTTTTCATTAGTTTCGCTCACTCTCGAAATCAAGCATTTTACAGCAGGTTGGAGCAGCCTGTATCTCAGCACAGGAATAAGGTAGGGAAGAATTCTAAGGCTCATTTTGACTGCCTCCAGAAGTTAGATCAGATGGCAAATTGGATTTGGTGCTAGGTCTTTCCCTTTAGGTTTTACCCCAACAATGTTTTCATTAGTTTCGCTCACTCTCGAAATCAAGCATTTTACAGCAGGTTGGAGCAGCCTGTATCTCAGCACAGGAATAAGGTAGGGAAGAATTCTAAGGCTCATTTTGACTGCCTCCAGAAGTTAGATCAGATGGCAAATTGGATTTGGTGCTAGGTCTTTCCCTTTAGGTTTTACCCCAACAATGTTTTCATTAGTTTCGCTCACTCTCGAAATCAAGCATTTTACAGCAGGTTGGAGCAGCCTGTATCTCAGCACAGGAATAAGGTAGGGAAGAATTCTAAGGCTCATTTTGACTGCCTCCAGAAGTTAGATCAGATGGCAAATTGGATTTGGTGCTAGGTCTTTCCCTTTAGGTTTTACCCCAACAATGTTTTCATTAGTTTCGCTCACTCTCGAAATCAAGCATTTTACAGCAGGTTGGAGCAGCCTGTATCTCAGCACAGGAATAAGGTAGGGAAGAATTCTAAGGCTCATTTTGACTGCCTCCAGAAGTTAGATCAGATGGCAAATTGGATTTGGTGCTAGGTCTTTCCCTTTAGGTTTTACCCCAACAATGTTTTCATTAGTTTCGCTCACTCTCGAAATCAAGCATTTTACAGCAGGTTGGAGCAGCCTGTATCTCAGCACAGGAATAAGGTAGGGAAGAATTCTAAGGCTCATTTTGACTGCCTCCAGAAGTTAGATCAGATGGCAAATTGGATTTGGTGCTAGGTCTTTCCCTTTAGGTTTTACCCCAACAATGTTTTCATTAGTTTCGCTCACTCTCGAAATCAAGCATTTTACAGCAGGTTGGAGCAGCCTGTATCTCAGCACAGGAATAAGGTAGGGAAGAATTCTAAGGCTCATTTTGACTGCCTCCAGAAGTTAGATCAGATGGCAAATTGGATTTGGTGCTAGGTCTTTCCCTTTAGGTTTTACCCCAACAATGTTTTCATTAGTTTCGCTCACTCTCGAAATCAAGCATTTTACAGCAGGTTGGAGCAGCCTGTATCTCAGCACAGGAATAAGGTAGGGAAGAATTCTAAGGCTCATTTTGACTGCCTCCAGAAGTTAGATCAGATGGCAAATTGGATTTGGTGCTAGGTCTTTCCCTTTAGGTTTTACCCCAACAATGTTTTCATTAGTTTCGCTCACTCTCGAAATCAAGCATTTTACAGCAGGTTGGAGCAGCCTGTATCTCAGCACAGGAATAAGGTAGGGAAGAATTCAAATGCTCATTTTGACTGCCTCCAGAAGTTAGATCAGATGGCAAATTGGATTTGGTGCTAGGTCTTTCCCTTTAGGTTTTACCCCAACAATGTTTTCATTAGTTTCGCTCACTCTCGAAATCAAGCATTTTACAGCAGGTTGGAGCAGCCTGTATCTCAGCACAGGAATAAGGTAGGGAAGAATTCTAAGGCTCATTTTGACTGCCTCCAGAAGTTAGATCAGATGGCAAATTGGATTTGGTGCTAGGTCTTTCCCTTTAGGTTTTACCCCAACAATGTTTTCATTAGTTTCGCTCACTCTCGAAATCAAGCATTTTACAGCAGGTTGGAGCAGCCTGTATCTCAGCACAGGAATAAGGTAGGGAAGAATTCAAATGCTCATTTTGACTGCCTCCAGAAGTTAGATCAGATGGCAAATTGGATTTGGTGCTAGGTCTTTCCCTTTAGGTTTTACCCCAACAATGTTTTCATTAGTTTCGCTCACTCTCGAAATCAAGCATTTTACAGCAGGTTGGAGCAGCCTGTATCTCAGCACAGGAATAAGGTAGGGAAGAATTCTAAGGCTCATTTTGACTGCCTCCAGAAGTTAGATCAGATGGCAAATTGGATTTGGTGCTAGGTCTTTCCCTTTAGGTTTTACCCCCAACAATGTTTTCATTAGTTTCGCTCACTCTCGAAATCAAGCATTTTACAGCAGGTTGGAGCAGCCTGTATCTCAGCACAGGAATAAGGTAGGGAAGAATTCAAAGGCTCATTTTGACTGCCTCCAGAAGTTAGATCAGATGGCAAATTGGATTTGGTGCTAGGTCTTTCCCTTTAGGTTTTACCCCAACAATGTTTTCATTAGTTTCGCTCACTCTCGAAATCAAGCATTTTACAGCAGGTTGGAGCAGCCTGTATCTCAGCACAGGAATAAGGTAGGGAAGAATTCTAAGGCTCATTTTGACTGCCTCCAGAAGTTAGATCAGATGGCAAATTGGATTTGGTGCTAGGTCTTTCCCTTTAGGTTTTACCCCAACAATGTTTTCATTAGTTTCGCTCACTCTCGAAATCAAGCATTTTACAGCAGGTTGGAGCAGCCTGTATCTCAGCACAGGAATAAGGTAGGGAAGAATTCTAAGGATCATTTTGACTGCCTCCAGAAGTTAGATCAGATGGCAAATTGGATTTGGTGCTAGGTCTTTCCCTTTAGGTTTTACCCTCAACAATGTTTTCATTAGTTTCGCTCACTCTCGAAATCAAGCATTTTACAGCAGGTTGGAGCAGCCTGTATCTCAGCACAGGAATAAGGTAGGGAAGAATTCTAAGGCTCATTTTGACTGCCTCCAGAAGTTAGATCAGATGGCAAATTGGATTTGGTGCTAGGTCTTTCCCTTTAGGTTTTACCCCAACAATGTTTTCATTAGTTTCGCTCACTCTCGAAATCAAGCATTTTACAGCAGGTTGGAGCAGCCTGTATCTCAGCACAGGAATAAGGTAGGGAAGAATTCTAAGGCTCATTTTGACTGCCTCCAGAAGTTAGATCAGATGGCAAATTGGATTTGGTGCTAGGTCTTTCCCTTTAGGTTTTACCCCAACAATGTTTTCATTAGTTTCGCTCACTCTCGAAATCAAGCATTTTACAGCAGGTTGGAGCAGCCTGTATCTCAGCACAGGAATAAGGTAGGGAAGAATTCTAAGGCTCATTTTGACTGCCTCCAGAAGTTAGATCAGATGGCAAATTGGATTTGGTGCTAGGTCTTTCCCTTTAGGTTTTACCCCAACAATGTTTTCATTAGTTTCGCTCACTCTCGAAATCAAGCATTTTACAGCAGGTTGGAGCAGCCTGTATCTCAGCACAGGAATAAGGTAGGGAAGAATTCTAAGGCTCATTTTGACTGCCTCCAGAAGTTAGATCAGATGGCAAATTGGATTTGGTGCTAGGTCTTTCCCTTTAGGTTTTACCCCAACAATGTTTTCATTAGTTTCGCTCACTCTCGAAATCAAGCATTTTACAGCAGGTTGGAGCAGCCTGTATCTCAGCACAGGAATAAGGTAGGGAAGAATTCTAAGGCTCATTTTGACTGCCTCCAGAAGTTAGATCAGATGGCAAATTGGATTTGGTGCTAGGTCTTTCCCTTTAGGTTTTACCCCAACAATGTTTTCATTAGTTTCGCTCACTCTCGAAATCAAGCATTTTACAGCAGGTTGGAGCAGCCTGTATCTCAGCACAGGAATAAGGTAGGGAAGAATTCTAAGGCTCATTTTGACTGCCTCCAGAAGTTAGATCAGATGGCAAATTGGATTTGGTGCTAGGTCTTTCCCTTTAGGTTTTACCCCAACAATGTTTTCATTAGTTTCGCTTACTCTCGAAATCAAGCATTTTACAGCAGGTTGGAGCAGCCTGTATCTCAGCACAGGAATAAGGTAGGGAAGAATTCTAAGGCTCATTTTGACTGCCTCCAGAAGTTAGATCAGATGGCAAATTGGATTTGGTGCTAGGTCTTTCCCTTTAGGTTTTACCCCAACAATGTTTTCATTAGTTTCGCTCACTCTCGAAATCAAGCATTTTACAGCAGGTTGGAGCAGCCTGTATCTCAGCACAGGAATAAGGTAGGGAAGAATTCTAAGGATCATTTTGACTGCCTCCAGAAGTTAGATCAGATGGCAAATTGGATTTGGTGCTAGGTCTTTCCCTTTAGGTTTTACCCCAACAATGTTTTCATTAGTTTCGCTCACTCTCGAAATCAAGCATTTTACAGCAGGTTGGAGCAGCCTGTATCTCAGCACAGGAATAAGGTAGGGAAGAATTCAAATGCTCATTTTGACTGCCTCCAGAAGTTAGATCAGATGGCAAATTGGATTTGGTGCTAGGTCTTTCCCTTTAGGTTTTACCCCAACAATGTTTTCATTAGTTTCGCTCACTCTCGAAATCAAGCATTTTACAGCAGGTTGGAGCAGCCTGTATCTCAGCACAGGAATAAGGTAGGGAAGAATTCTAAGGATCATTTTGACTGCCTCCAGAAGTTAGATCAGATGGCAAATTGGATTTGGTGCTAGGTCTTTCCCTTTAGGTTTTACCCCAACAATGTTTTCATTAGTTTCGCTCACTCTCGAAATCAAGCATTTTACAGCAGGTTGGAGCAGCCTGTATCTCAGCACAGGAATAAGGTAGGGAAGAATTCTAAGGCTCATTTTGACTGCCTCCAGAAGTTAGATCAGATGGCAAATTGGATTTGGTGCTAGGTCTTTCCCTTTAGGTTTTACCCCAACAATGTTTTCATTAGTTTCGCTCACTCTCGAAATCAAGCATTTTACAGCAGGTTGGAGCAGCCTGTATCTCAGCACAGGAATAAGGTAGGGAAGAATTCTAAGGCTCATTTTGACTGCCTCCAGAAGTTAGATCAGATGGCAAATTGGATTTGGTGCTAGGTCTTTCCCTTTAGGTTTTACCCCAACAATGTTTTCATTAGTTTCGCTCACTCTCGAAATCAAGCATTTTACAGCAGGTTGGAGCAGCCTGTATCTCAGCACAGGAATAAGGTAGGGAAGAATTCTAAGGATCATTTTGACTGCCTCCAGAAGTTAGATCAGATGGCAAATTGGATTTGGTGCTAGGTCTTTCCCTTTAGGTTTTACCCCAACAATGTTTTCATTAGTTTCGCTCACTCTCGAAATCAAGCATTTTACAGCAGGTTGGAGCAGCCTGTATCTCAGCACAGGAATAAGGTAGGGAAGAATTCTAAGGATCATTTTGACTGCCTCCAGAAGTTAGATCAGATGGCAAATTGGATTTGGTGCTAGGTCTTTCCCTTTAGGTTTTACCCCAACAATGTTTTCATTAGTTTCGCTCACTCTCGAAATCAAGCATTTTACAGCAGGTTGGAGCAGCCTGTATCTCAGCACAGGAATAAGGTAGGGAAGAATTCAAATGCTCATTTTGACTGCCTCCAGAAGTTAGATCAGATGGCAAATTGGATTTGGTGCTAGGTCTTTCCCTTTAGGTTTTACCCCAACAATGTTTTCATTAGTTTCGCTCACTCTCGAAATCAAGCATTTTACAGCAGGTTGGAGCAGCCTGTATCTCAGCACAGGAATAAGGTAGGGAAGAATTCTAAGGCTCATTTTGACTGCCTCCAGAAGTTAGATCAGATGGCAAATTGGATTTGGTGCTAGGTCTTTCCCTTTAGGTTTTACCCCAACAATGTTTTCATTAGTTTCGCTCACTCTCGAAATCAAGCATTTTACAGCAGGTTGGAGCAGCCTGTATCTCAGCACAGGAATAAGGTAGGGAAGAATTCTAAGGCTCATTTTGACTGCCTCCAGAAGTTAGATCAGATGGCAAATTGGATTTGGTGCTAGGTCTTTCCCTTTAGGTTTTACCCCAACAATATTTTCATTAGTTTCGCTCACTCTCGAAATCAAGCATTTTACAGCAGGTTGGAGCAGCCTGTATCTCAGCACAGGAATAAGGTAGGGAAGAATTCTAAGGCTCATTTTGACTGCCTCCAGAAGTTAGATCAGATGGCAAATTGGATTTGGTGCTAGGTCTTTCCCTTTAGGTTTTACCCCAACAATGTTTTCATTAGTTTCGCTCACTCTCGAAATCAAGCATTTTACAGCAGGTTGGAGCAGCCTGTATCTCAGCACAGGAATAAGGTAGGGAAGAATTCTAAGGATCATTTTGACTGCCTCCAGAAGTTAGATCAGATGGCAAATTGGATTTGGTGCTAGGTCTTTCCCTTTAGGTTTTACCCCAACAATGTTTTCATTAGTTTCGCTCACTCTCGAAATCAAGCATTTTACAGCAGGTTGGAGCAGCCTGTATCTCAGCACAGGAATAAGGTAGGGAAGAATTCTAAGGATCATTTTGACTGCCTCCAGAAGTTAGATCAGATGGCAAATTGGATTTGGTGCTAGGTCTTTCCCTTTAGGTTTTACCCCAACAATGTTTTCATTAGTTTCGCTCACTCTCGAAATCAAGCATTTTACAGCAGGTTGGAGCAGCCTGTATCTCAGCACAGGAATAAGGTAGGGAAGAATTCTAAGGCTCATTTTGACTGCCTCCAGAAGTTAGATCAGATGGCAAATTGGATTTGGTGCTAGGTCTTTCCCTTTAGGTTTTACCCCAACAATGTTTTCATTAGTTTCGCTCACTCTCGAAATCAAGCATTTTACAGCAGGTTGGAGCAGCCTGTATCTCAGCACAGGAATAAGGTAGGGAAGAATTCTAAGGCTCATTTTGACTGCCTCCAGAAGTTAGATCAGATGGCAAATTGGATTTGGTGCTAGGTCTTTCCCTTTAGGTTTTACCCCAACAATGTTTTCATTAGTTTCGCTCACTCTCGAAATCAAGCATTTTACAGCAGGTTGGAGCAGCCTGTATCTCAGCACAGGAATAAGGTAGGGAAGAATTCTAAGGCTCATTTTGACTGCCTCCAGAAGTTAGATCAGATGGCAAATTGGATTTGGTGCTAGGTCTTTCCCTTTAGGTTTTACCCCAACAATGTTTTCATTAGTTTCGCTCACTCTCGAAATCAAGCATTTTACAGCAGGTTGGAGCAGCCTGTATCTCAGCACAGGAATAAGGTAGGGAAGAATTCTAAGGCTCATTTTGACTGCCTCCAGAAGTTAGATCAGATGGCAAATTGGATTTGGTGCTAGGTCTTTCCCTTTAGGTTTTACCCCAACAATGTTTTCATTAGTTTCGCTCACTCTCGAAATCAAGCATTTTACAGCAGGTTGGAGCAGCCTGTATCTCAGCACAGGAATAAGGTAGGGAAGAATTCTAAGGATCATTTTGACTGCCTCCAGAAGTTAGATCAGATGGCAAATTGGATTTGGTGCTAGGTCTTTCCCTTTAGGTTTTACCCCAACAATGTTTTCATTAGTTTCGCTCACTCTCGAAATCAAGCATTTTACAGCAGGTTGGAGCAGCCTGTATCTCAGCACAGGAATAAGGTAGGGAAGAATTCTAAGGCTCATTTTGACTGCCTCCAGAAGTTAGATCAGATGGCAAATTGGATTTGGTGCTAGGTCTTTCCCCTTTAGGTTTTACCCCAACAATGTTTTCATTAGTTTCGCTCACTCTCGAAATCAAGCATTTTACAGCAGGTTGGAGCAGCCTGTATCTCAGCACAGGAATAAGGTAGGGAAGAATTCTAAGGCTCATTTTGACTGCCTCCAGAAGTTAGATCAGATGGCAAATTGGATTTGGTGCTAGGTCTTTCCCTTTAGGTTTTACCCCAACAATGTTTTCATTAGTTTCGCTCACTCTCGAAATCAAGCATTTTACAGCAGGTTGGAGCAGCCTGTATCTCAGCACAGGAATAAGGTAGGGAAGAATTCTAAGGCTCATTTTGACTGCCTCCAGAAGTTAGATCAGATGGCAAATTGGATTTGGTGCTAGGTCTTTCCCTTTAGGTTTTACCCCAACAATGTTTTCATTAGTTTCGCTCACTCTCGAAATCAAGCATTTTACAGCAGGTTGGAGCAGCCTGTATCTCAGCACAGGAATAAGGTAGGGAAGAATTCTAAGGCTCATTTTGACTGCCTCCAGAAGTTAGATCAGATGGCAAATTGGATTTGGTGCTAGGTCTTTCCCTTTAGGTTTTACCCCAACAATGTTTTCATTAGTTTCGCTCACTCTCGAAATCAAGCATTTTACAGCAGGTTGGAGCAGCCTGTATCTCAGCACAGGAATAAGGTAGGGAAGAATTCTAAGGATCATTTTGACTGCCTCCAGAAGTTAGATCAGATGGCAAATTGGATTTGGTGCTAGGTCTTTCCCTTTAGGTTTTACCCCAACAATGTTTTCATTAGTTTCGCTCACTCTCGAAATCAAGCATTTTACAGCAGGTTGGAGCAGCCTGTATCTCAGCACAGGAATAAGGTAGGGAAGAATTCTAAGGCTCATTTTGACTGCCTCCAGAAGTTAGATCAGATGGCAAATT
>NW_027145230.1:0-25758 GCF_026170545.1 Melanerpes formicivorus | reverse complement strand
CCCCCTTCCTCCCTCCAGACCCCCTCCTCCCTACGGCCTCCGTCCTCCCTACAGCCCCCCTCCTCACTGCAGCCCCCTTCCTCCCTACAGCCCCCGTTCTCCCTGCAGCCCCCCTCCTCCCTGCAGCCCCCTTCCTCCCTCCAGACCCCCTGCTCCCTGCAGCCCCCCCTCCTACCTGCAGCCCCCTTCCTCCCTCCAGACCCCCTGCTCCCTGCAGACCCCCTCCTCCCTACAGCCCCCGTCCTACCTGCAGCACCTTTCCTCCCTACAGCCCCCCTCCTCCATGCAGCCCCCCTCCTCCCTCCAGTCCCCCATTCTCTCTACAGCCCCCCTTCTCCCTGCAGCCCCCCTCCTCCCTGCAGCCCCCCTACCCCCTACAGCCCCCCTCCTCCCTATAACCCCTTTCGTCCCTACAGCCCCCCTCCTCCCTGCAGCCCCCCTCCTCCCTGCAGACCCCCTCCTCCCTGCAGCCCCCCTCCTCCCTACAACCCCTTTCGTCCCTACAGCCCCCCTAGCCCCTACAGCCCCCCTCCTCCCTTCAGCCCCCCTCCTCCCTGCAGCCCCCCTATCCCCTACAGCCCCCCTCCTCCCTACAGCCCCCCTCCTCCCTACAACCCCTTTCGTCCCTACAGCCCCCCGTCCTCGCTACAGACCCCCATTCTCCCTACAGCCCCTTTCCTGCCTACAGCCCCCCTTCTCCCTGCAGCCCGCCTACCCCCTATGGCCCGCCTTCTCCCTACAGCCGCCCTACTCCCTACAGCCCCCCTCCTCCCTGCAGCCCCCCTCCTCCCTACAGCCCCTTTCCTCCCTACAGCCCCCCTTCTCCCTGCAGCCCCCCAACCCCCTAGAGCCCCCCTCCTCCCTACAGCCCCCCTCCTCCCTACAGCCCCTTTCCTCCCCACAGCCCCCCTTCTCCCTGCAGCCCCCCTACCCCCTACAGCCCCCCTCCTCCCTACAGCCCTCCTCCTCCCTACAGCCCCCCATTCTCTCTACAGCCCCCCTTGTCCCTGCAGCCCCCCTCCTCCCTGCAGCCCCCCTCCTCCCTGCAGCCCCCCTACCCCCTACAGCCCCCCTCCTCCCTACAGCCCCCCTCCTCCCTGCAGCCCCCCTACCCTCTACACCCCCCCTCCTCCCACCAGCCTCCCTCCTCCCTCCAGCCCCCCGTCCTCCCTCCAGCCTCCCTCCTCCCTGCAGCCCCCCTCCTCCCTACAGCCCCTTTCCTCCCTAGAGCCCCCCCTCCTAGCTGCAGCCCTTCTCCTCCCTACAGCCACCCTCCTCGCTGGAGACCCCCTCCTCCCTACAGCCCCCCATGCTCCCTACAGCCCCCCTCCTCCCTACAGACCCCCTCCTCCCTACAGCCCCCCGTCCTCCCTCCAGCCCCCCGTCCTTCAGAACCCAACCTTTCATGAGAGACGCTTGAAGAAAACAACACTTAATAAAAGTAAGTTGCGTGCCGACTGCCTCTCTTCATTTACGCCGCGGCGGGGGGGGGGGGGGCCGGGCGGGCGATACCAGGCGGCCCTCGTCCCGGGGACCACGTTCCAGCCGCAGGCTGGATGAGGCTCTGTCCAGCCTGATCTAGTGTGGGGTGTCCCTGCCCATGGCAGGGGGGTTGGAACTAGATGATCCTTGTGGTCCCTTCCAACCCTGAATGAAACTATGAAACTAGGAAGGCTCTCTCCTCAGGGCTGCTTTCCAGCCAGTCCCTGCCCAGCCTGCATTTGTGCCTGGGATTGCCTCGACCCAGCTGCAGGACCCTGCCCTTGCTCTTATTGAACTTCATGAGGTTGGCTTGTGCCCAACTCGCCAGCCTGTCAAGGCCTGTCAGTGCTAGCCTAGGCCCCCCCCACGCACCCCCACCCCGCCGAACATTCACTGCAGCCGAGAGCTTGCCGCTCGACGCCTACCCCACCCGCCCCGCCCGGCCCCCCGCTGCCATCCGGCGCTGCCCCGGCCGCTGCGCCCCGCCTCTCCTCGCTCCCCCCACCCGGCAACCGGCCGCCGGGCACGGCAAGTCCCAGGGCAGGGAACAGGTGCTGCCGGCACCCCGTGCTGCCTGCCGGCTTCCCTCCGCTGCATCCCCCCGCCGCCGGCTAATGAATAAAATGAAATTAAATTAAATGAAATAGAATGAAATTAAATTAAATGAAATTAAATGAAATTAAATTAAATTTTGTGGTGGAAAACGAAACAAAATGAAATGAAACGAAATAAAATGAAATTTTACGTGGAAAATGAAATGAAATGAAATTAAATCAAGAGAAATGAAATGAAATGGAATGAAATGAAATGAAATTAAATTAAATTAAATTAAATCATATGAAATGAAATTAAATTGTGTGGTGGAAAACTAAACAAAACTAAACTAATTGAAACGCATCAAAACCAAATGAATCCAAACTAAATGAAACGTAACGAAACGAAATGAAACGAAATGGAATGAAATTAAATGTAATTAAATGAAATGAAATGAAATTGTGAGGTAGAAAATGAAATTAAATGAAATGACTTGAAATGAAATGCAATGCAATGAAATTGTGTGGTGAAAATCGAAACAAAATGAAATGAAATGAAACAAAACAAAACAAAACAAAACGAAATGAAATGAAATGAAATGAAACGAAATTAAATGAAATTAAATTAAATGATATGAAACGAAATGAAACTCTGTGGAGGAAAACAAAACAAAACTTAATGAAACTAAACGAAACAAACCAAAAAGAAACGAAACTAAACGAAACGAAATGAAACGAAATGAAATGAAATGAAATGACATGAAATGAAATGAAATGACATGAAATTGTGTGGTGGAAAAACAAATGAAATGAATCATAACGAAACGAAATACAATGGAACGGAACGAAATGAAATGAAATGAAACGAAATGAAATGAAATGAAATGAAATGAAATGAAATGAAATGAAATGAAATGAAATGAAATGGAATGGAATGGAATGAAATGGAATGGAATGGAATGAAATGGAATGGAATGGAATGGAATGGAATGGAATGGAATGAAATGAAATGAAATGAAATGAAATGAAATGAAATAAAATGAAATGAAACTCTGTGGTGGAAAACAAAACGAAACTTAATGAAACTAAACGAAACAAACCGAAAAGGAACGGAACTAAACGAAACGAAATGAAACGAAATGAAACGAAATGAAATGAAATGAAATGAAATGAAATGAAATGACATGAAATGAACTTAAATGAAATGACATGAAATTGTGTGGTGGAAAAACAAATGAAATGAATCATAACGAAACGAAATAAAATGGAACGGAACGAAATGAAATGAAATGAAATGAAATGAAATGAAATGAAATGAAATGAAATGGAATGAAATGAAATGAAATGAAATGAAATGAGATTAAATGAAATTAAATGTTGTGTGGTGGAAAACAAAACTAAATGAAACTAAATGAAACAAAACTAAATGAAACAAAATGAAATACAATGAAATGAAATGAAATAAGATGAAATGAAATGAAATGAAATGAAATGAAATGAAATGAAATGAAATGAAATGAAATGAAATTGTGAGGTGGAAAATGAAATGAAAAGAAACAAAACAAAATGAAGATAAATGAAACTAAATGAAACAAAACCAAACAAAACAAAACGAAATGAAACAAAATGAAATGAAATGAAATGAAATGAAATGAAATTGCGAGGTGGAAAACAAAACGAAAAGAAACAAAACAAAATGAAGCTAAATGAAACTAAATGAAATGAAATTCAATGAAATTTGATGAAATGAAATTAAATTAAGTTCTGTGGTAGAAAATGAAACAAAACCAAACAAAACAAAATGAAATGAAATTAAATTAAAATGCTTGATTTCGAGAGTGAGCGAAACTAATGAAAACATTGTTGGGGTAAAACCTAAAGGGAAAGACCTAGCACCAAATACAATTTGCCATCTGATCTAACTTCTGGAGGCAGTCAAAATGAGTATTTGAATTCTTCCCTACCTTATTCCTGTGCTGAGATACAGGCTGCTCCAACCTGCTGTAAAATGCTTGATTTCGAGAGTGAGCGAAACTAATGAAAACATTGTTGGGGTAAAACCTAAAGGGAAAGACCTAGCACCAAATACAATTTGCCATCTGATCTAACTTCTGGAGGCAGTCAAAATGATCCTTAGAATTCTTCCCTACCTTATTCCTGTGCTGAGATACAGGCTGCTCCAACCTGCTGGCCATCCAGAGGGACCTTGACAGGCTGGAGAGGTGGGCACAGGCCAACCTCATGAAGTTCAATAAGAGCAAGTGCAGGGTCCTGCATCTGGGTCGAGGCAATCCCAGGCACAAATACAGGCTAGGCAGTGACTGGCTGGAGGATAGCCCTGAGGAGAGAGACTTGGGGGTGCAGGGGGACAAAAAGCTCAACATGAGCTCTCAGTGTGCACTTGCAGCCCGCAAAGCCAATCAGATCCTGGGCTGCATCAGGAGAAGTGTGGCTAGCAGGTCGAGGGAGGTGATCCTCCCCCTCTACTCAGCCCTGGTGAGACCCCACCTGGAGTACTGTGTCCAGTTCTGGAGCCCCTATTCCAAGAGGGATGTGGAGGTGCTGGAGTGTGTCCAGAGAAGGGCCACAAGGATGAGCAGAGGGCTGGAGCACCTCTCCTGTGAGGACAGACGGAAGGAGTTGGGGCTGTTCAGTCTGGAGAAGAGAAGGCTCCCAGGTGACCTCATTGTGGCCTTCCAGGATCTGAAAGGGGCCTACAGGAAGGCTGGGGAAGGACTTCTCAGGATCTCAGGTAGTGATAGGACTAGGGGGAATGGAATGAAGCTGGAGGTGGGGAGATTCAGGCTGGATGTGAGGAGGAGGTTCTTCAGCATGAGAGTGGTGAAACCCTGGAATGGGTTGTCCAGGGAGGTAGTTGAGGCCCTGTCCCTGGGGGTGTTTAAGAGCAGGCTGGCTGAGGCTCTGTCCAGCCTGATCTAGTGTGGGGTGTCCCTGCCCATGGCAGGGGGGTTGGAACTAGATGATCCTTGTGGTCCCTTCCAACCCTGAATGAAACTATGAAACTATGAAACTATGTCTATTTTAATAGATGAATCTGTCTGTTTGCCGTCTATTGAAGGTCACCTGGTGGTGTTGGGGCGCGCCTCCGGCAAACTCGCTCTGCGCCCAGCGCTGTGTTGCCTTTCTTTGCTAATGAACTGGTCATCAATTTTCAGCAGTGAGTTTGCTTCTCCCAATTTGGTGCCCCCCGACGTGATTGCCCTGCCTGTGACGGCTGCACGGACTTTATCGGAAGCGGGGGGGGGGGCGCCCCCGCTGATTTCGGCGGCCCGGAAGAAGGATCCCGGAAGCCTCTCGGAAGGTGGTGAGACTCAGCCAAAAGTTGTAAGGTAAAGGCAAGGGAAGGAGCTGCCAACTGTGGCGACTGCCTGTAGTTGTAGTGCACAAAGAGCCGGGCAAGAAAAGGGCTGTAAGGATTGTGCGGTTGGGCGGGGATTGAGGTCAGTGAGAGCGTGTGCGTGAGACGTGAGCTGGCCAGTCCGGTCTCACGAAGGGATTGTGGAGTCCTTCTCCCTGCGTTTCCAAGCTCTGGCGAGGGACTCGGCCAGGGAAGGGACGAAGCGGTTGGGGCCGGAAAGCGTGGCCCTCGGGAAACGGGGCAGGGGTCGGGTAAAGAGAGCAGCCCCGGGAAAAAGGGGAGCGAAAGGGTCCCCAGGGCTATACGCCCGGACAGCCCTCTGGGGTTCCAATTAGCGGAGTGGGAAGAGAATCCGAATCCGCGGGATAAAGCTCAGGGAGCAGTGATAGATTATTGGAGGGAGAAATGGGCTAGAGAGAAGAGCAGAGCAGACAATTTGTTGTGGCCCCCATAGGGGTCCTCGGAAGGATGGATCTGTCAGGCTCTCAACCTTCTGTTAAGAATGAGGAGCCTTTTCATCAGGAGGAGAGGGAATATGCCGCTGGTTGGCAAGGCAGCGTCTGGTCAGCAGCGGCAGTAATGGATTTGAAGGTGGAGGAAGAGGAAGAGGAAGAGGCAGAACCTGAAAAGTGGGAACCACTGCATCACTTACCCCCACCTTATAACCCTGCAGTCCCTGCAGCCCCCATCCTCCCTCCAGACCCCCTCCCCCCTGCAGCCCCCCTCCTCCCTGCAGACCCCCTCCTCCGTTCAGCCCCCGTCCTCCCTGCAGCACCTTTCCTCCCTACAGCCCCCCTCCTCCATGCAGCCCCCCTCCTCCCTCCAGTCCCCCATTCTCTCTACAGCCCCCCTTCTCCCTGCAGCCCCCCCTCCTCCCTGCAGCCCCCCTCCTCCCTACAGCCCCCCTCCTCCCTACAGCCCCCCTTCTCCCTGCAGCCCCCCTACCCCCTAGAGCCCCCCCTCCTCCCCACAGCCCCCCTTCTCCCTGCAGCCCCCCTACCCCCTACAGCCCCCCTCCTCCCTACAGCCCTCCTCCTCCCTACAGCCCCCCATTCTCTCTACAGCCCCCCTTGTCCCTGCAGCCCCCCTCCTCCCTGCAGCTTCCCTCCTCCCTGCAGCCCCCCTACCCCCTACAGCCCCCCTCCTCCCTACAGCCCCCCCTCCTCCCTGCAGCCCCCCTACCCTCTACAGCCCCCCTCCTCCCTACAGCCCCCCTCCTCCCTACAGCCCCCCGTCCTCCCTCCAGCCCACCTCCTCCCTCCAGCCCACCTCCTCCCTGCAACCCCCCTCCTCCCTGCAGCCCCCCTCCTCCCTACAGCCCCCCTCCTCCCTAGAGCCCCCCTCCTCCCTACAGCCCCCCATTCTCCCTACACCCCCCCTCCTCCCTACAGCCCCTTTCCTCCCTAGAGCCCCCCTCCTAGCTGCAGCCCTTCTCCTCCCTACAGCCACCCTCCTCGCTGGAGACCCCCTCCTCCCTACAGCCCCCCATGCTCCCTACAGCCCCCCTCCTCCCTACAGACCCCCCTCCTCCCTACAGCCCCCCGTCCTCCCTCCAGCCCCCCGTCCTTCATAACCCAACCTTTCATGAGAGACGCTTGAAGAAAACAACACTTAATAAAAGTAGGTTTCGTGCCGACTGCCTCTCTTCATTTACGCCGCGGCGGGGCGGGGGGGAGGGGGGGGCGGGCGGGCGATACCAGGCGGCCCTCGTCCCGGGGACCACGTTCCAGCCGCAGGCTGGATGAGGCTCTGTCCAGCCTGATCTAGTGTGGGGTGTCCCTGCCCATGGCAGGGGGGTTGGAACTAGATGATCCTTGTGGTCCCTTCCAACCCTGAATGAAACTATGAAACTAGGAAGGCTCTCTCCTCAGGGCTGCTTTCCAGCCAGTCCCTGCCCAGCCTGCATTTGTGCCTGGGATTGCCTCGACCCAGCTGCAGGACCCTGCCCTTGCTCTTCTTGAACTTCATGAGCTTGGCTTGTGCCCAACTCTCCAGCCTGTCAAGGCCTGTCAGTGCTAGCCTAGGCCCCCCCCCCCCCCCCCACCCCGCCGAACATTCACTGCAGCCGAGAGCTTGCCGCTCGACGCCTACCCCACCTGCCCCGCCCGGCACCCCCGCTGCCATCCGGCGCTGCCCCGGCCGCTGCGCCCCGCCTCTCCTCGCTCCCCCCCACCCGGCAACCGGCCGCCGGGCACGCCAAGTCCCAGGGCAGGGAACAGGTGCTGCCGGCACCCCGTGCTGCCTGCCGGCTTAACTCCGCTGCATCCCCCCCGCCGCCGGCTAATGAATAAAATGAAATGAAATGAAATGAAATAGAATGAAATTAAATTAAATGAAATTAAATGAAATTAAATTAAATTTTGTGGTGGAAAACGAAACAAAATGAAATGAAACGAAATAAAATGAAATTGTGAGGTGGAAAATGAAATGAAATGAAATTAAATCAAAAGAAATGAAATGAAATGGAATGAAATGAAATGAAATTCTGTGGTGGAAAATGAAATGAAATGAAATGAAATTAAATTAAATTAAATCATATGAAATGAAATTAAATTGTGTCGTGGAAAACTAAACAAAACTAAACTAATTGAAACGCATCAAAACCAAATGAATCCAAACTAAATGAAACGTAACGAAACGAAATGAAACGAAATGGAATGAAATGAAATGAAATGAAATGAAATGAAATGAAATTGTGAGGTAGAAAAGGAAATGAAATTAAATGACTTGAAATGAAATGCAATGCAATGAAATTGTGTGGTGAAAATCGAAACAAAATGAAATGAAATGAAACAAAACAAAACAAAACAAAACGAAATGAAATGAAATGAAATGAAATGAAATGAAATGAAATGATATTAAATGAAATGAAATGAAATTGTGTGGAGGAAAATGGCCCGCAAAGCCAATCAGCTCCTGGGCTGCAGCAGGAGAAGTGTGGCCAGCAGGTGGAGGGAGGTGATCCTCCCCCTCTCCTCAGCCCTGGGGAGACCCTGCCTGGATTACTGTGTCCAGTTCTGGAGCCCCTATTCCAAGAGGGATGTGGAGGTGCTGGAACGTGTCCAGAGAAGGGCCACAAGGATGATCAGAGGGCTGGAGCACCTCTCCTGTGAGGACAGACTGAAGGAGTTGGGGCTGTACAGTGTGCAGAAGAGAAGGCTCCGAGGTGACCTCATTGTCGCCTTCCAGTATCTGAAGGGGGCCTACAGGAAGGCTGGGGAAGGACTTCTCAGGATCTCAGGTAGTGATAGGACTAGGGGGAATGGAATGAAGCTGGAGGTGGGGAGATTGAGGCTAGATGTGAGGAGGAGGTTCTTCACCTTATAACCCTGCAGTCCCTGCAGCCCCCCCTCCTCCCTGCAGACCCCCTCCTCCCTACAGCCCCCTTCCTCCCTCCAGACCCCCTCCTCCCTCCAGACCCCCTCCTCCCTACAGCCCCCCTCCTCCCTGCAGTCCCCCCATTCTCTCTACAGCCCCCCTTCTCCCTGCTAACCCCCCCTCCTTGCAGCCCCCCTCCTCCCTACAGCCCCTTTCCTCCCTACAGACCCCCGGCCTCCCTACAGCCCCCCCATTCTCCCTACAGCCCCCCTACCCTCTACAGCCCCCCTCCTCTCTACAGCCCCCCTCCTCGCTGCAGCCCCCCTCCTCCCTACAGCCCCCCTCCTCCCTACAGCCCCCCTACCCCCTACAGTCCCCATCCTCCCTACAGCACCCCTCCTCCCTGCAGCCCCCCAACCCCGTACAGCCCCCCTCCTCCCTGCAGCCCCCCCTCCTCCCTACAGCCCCTTTCCTCCCTACAGCCCCCCTCCTCCCTGCAGACACCCTCCTCCCTGCAGCCCCCCTCCTCCCTACAGCCCCCCATCCTCCCTACAGCTCCCGATTCTCCCTACAGCCCCCCCTCCTCCCTACAGCCCCTTTCCTCCCTGCAGACCCCCTCCTCCCTGCAGCCCCCCCTCCTCCCTACAGCCCCCCATTCTCCCTACAGCCCCCCTCCTCCCTACAGCCCCCCTGCTCCCTACAGCCCCCGTCCTCCCTACAGCCCCCCATTCTCCCTACAGCCCCCCTCCTCCCTACAGCCCCTTTCCTCCCTACAGCCCCCCTTCTCCCTGCAGCCCCCCTACCCCCTAGAGCCCCCCTCCTCCCTACAGCCCCCCCTCCTCCCTACAGCCCCTTTCCTCCCCACAGCCCCCCTTCTCCCCGCAGCCCCCCTACCCCCTACAGCCCCCCTCCTCCCTACAGCCCTCCTCCTCCCTACGGCCCCCCATTCTCTCTACAGCCCCCCTTGTCCCTGCAGCCCCCCTCCTCCCTGCAGCCCCCCCTCCTCCCTGCAGCCCCCCTACCCCCTACAGCCCCCCTCCTCCCTCCAGACCCCCCTCCTCCCTGCAGCCCCCCCTACCCTCTACAGCCCCCCTCCTCCCTACAGCCCCCCCTCCTCCCTCCAGCCCCCCGTCCTCCCTCCAGCCCCCCTCCTCCCTGCAGCTCCCCCTCCTCCCTAGAGCCCCCCTCCTCCCTACAGCTCCCCATTCTCCCTACAGCCCCCCCTCCTCCCTACAGCCCCTTTCCTCCCTAGAGCCCCCCTCCTAGCTGCAGCCCTTCTCCTCCCTACAGCCACCCTCCTCGCTGGAGACCCCCCTCCTCCCTACAGCCCCCCCATGCTCGCTACAGACCCCCTCCTCCCTACAGACCCCCTCCTCCCTACAGCCCCCCGTCCTCCCTCCAGCCCCCCGTCCTTCATAACCCAACCTTTCATGAGAGACGCTTGAAGAAAACAACACTTAATAAAAGTAGGTTTCGTGCCGACTGCCTCTCTTCATTTACGCCGCGGCGGGGTGGGGGGGGGGTTGGGGGGGGGGGGGGGGGGGCCGGACGGGCGATACCAGGCGGCCCTCGTCCCGGGGACCATGTTCCAGCCGCAGGCTGGATGAGGCTCTGTCCAGCCTGATCTAGTGTGGGGTGTCCCTGCCCATGGCAGGGGGGTTGGAACTAGATGATCCTTGTGGTCCCTTCCAACCCTGAATGAAACTATGAAACTAGGAAGGCTCTCTCCTCAGGGCTGCTTTCCAGCCAGTCCCTGCCCAGCCTGCATTTGTGCCTGGGATTGCCTCCACCCAGCTGCAGGACCCTGCCCTTGCTCTTATTGAACTTCATAAGGTTGGCTTGTGCCCAACTCTCCAGCCTGTCAAGGCCTGTCAGTGCTAGCCTAGGCCCCCCCCCCAACCCCACCCCCGCCGAACATTCACTGCAGCCGAGAGCTTGCCGCTCGACGCCTACCCCACCCGCCCCGCCCGGCCCCCCCGCTGCCATCCGGCGCTGCCCCGGCCGCTGCGCCACGCCTCTCCTCGCTCCCCCCACCCGGCAACCGGCCGCCGGGCACGCCAAGTCCCAGGGCAGGGAACAGGTGCTGCCGGCCCCCCGTGCTGCCTGCCGGCTTCCCTCCGCTGCATCCCCCCCGCCACCGGCTAATGAATAAAATGAAATGAAATTAAATGAAATAGAATGAAATTAAATTAAATGAAATTAAATGAAATTAAATTAAATTTTGTGGTGGAAAACGAAACAAAATGAAATGAAAAGAAATAAAATGAAATTGTGAGGTGGAAAATGAAATGAAATGAAATTAAATCAAATGAAGTGAAATTAAATAATATGAAATGAAATGAAATGAAATGAAATGAAATGAAATTCTGTGGTGGAAAATGAAATGAAATGAAATGAAATGAAATTAAATTAAATCATATGAAATGAAATTAAATTGTGTGGTGGAAAACTAAACAAAACTAAACTAATTGAAACGCATCAAAACCAAATGAATCCAAACTAAATGAAATGTAACGAAACGAAATGAAACGAAATGGAATGAAATGAAATGAAATTGTGAGGTAGAAAATGAAATGAAATGAAATGACTTGAAATGAAATGCAATGCAATGAAATTGTGTGGTGAAAATCGAAACAAAATGAAACGAAACGAAACAAAACAAAATGAAATGAAATGAAATGAAATGAAATTAAATTAAATTAAATTACATTAAATTAAATTAAATGATATGAAATGAAATGAAACTCTTTGGTGGAAAACAAAACGAAACTTAGTGAAACTAAACGAAACAAACCGAAAAGAAACGAAACTAAACGAAATGAAATGAAAGGAAATGAAATGAAATGACATTAAATGAAATGAAATGACATGAAATTGTGTGGTGGAAAAACAAATGAAATGAATCATAACGAAACGAAATAAAATGGAACGGAACGGAACGAAATGAAATGAAATGAAATGAAATGAAAAGAAATGAAATGAAATGAAATGAAATGAAATGAAATGAAATGAGATTAAATGAAATTAAATGTTGTGTGGCGGAAAACAAAACTAAATGAAACTAAATGAAACAAAACTAAACGAAACAAAATGAAATACAATGAAATGAAATGAAATGAGATGAAATGAAATGAAATGAAATGAAATGAAATGAAATGAAATGAAATGAAATGAAATGAAATGAAATTGTGAGGTGGAAAATGAAACGAAAAGAAACAAAACAAAATGAAGATAAATGAAGCTAAATGAAACAAAACCAAACAAAACAAAACGAAACGAAATGAAATGAAATGAAATGAAATGAGATGAAGTGAACTGAAATTGTGTGATGGAAAATGAACTGAAATGAACTGAAATGAACTGAAATGAACTGAAATGAAATGAAATGAAATGAAATGAAATGAAATAAAATGAAATGAAATGAAATGAAATGAAATGAAATTCTGTGGTGGAAAATGAAATGAAATGAAATGAAATGAAATGAAATGAAATTAAATTAAATTAAATCATATGAAATGAAATTAAATTGTGTGGTGGAAAACTAAACAAAACTAAACTAATTGAAACGCATCAAAACCAAATGAATCCAAACTAAATGAAACGTAACGAAACGAAATGAAACGAAATGGAATGAAATTAAATGTAATTAAATGAAATGAAATGAAATTGTGAGGTAGAAAATGAAATTAAATGAAATGACTTGAAATGAAATGCAATGCAATGAAATTGTGTGGTGAAAATCGAAACAAAATGAAACGAAACGAAACAAAACAAAATGAAATTAAATTAAATTAAATTAAATTAAATTAAATTAAATTAAATTAAATTAAATTAAATTAAATTAAATGATATGAAATGAAATGAAACTCTGTGGTGGAAAACAAAACGAAACTTAATGAAACTAAACGAAACAAACCGAAAAGAAACGAAACTAAACGAAACGAAAGGAAAGGAAATGAAATGAAATGACATGAAATGAAATGAAATGAAATGACATGAAATTGTGTGGTGGAAAAACAAATGAAATGAATCATAACGAAACGAAATAAAATGGAACGGAACGGAACGGAACGAAATGAAATGAAATGAAATGAAATGAAGCGAAATGAAATGAAATGAAATGAAATGAAATGAGATTAAATGAAATTAAATGTTGTGTGGCGGAAAACAAAACTAAATGGAACTAAATGAAACAAAACTAAACGAAACAAAATGAAATACAATGAAATGAAATGAAATGAGATGAAATGAAATGAAATGAAATGAAATGAAATGAAATGAAATGAAATGAAATGAAATTGTGAGGTGGAAAATGAAACGAAAAGAAACAAAACAAAATGAAGATAAATGAAGCTAAATGAAACAAAACCAAACAAAACAAAACGAAACGAAATGAAATGAAATGAAATGAAATGAAATGAAATGAAATGAAATGAAATGAAATGAAATGAAATGGAATGAAATGGAATGGAATGGAATGGAATGGAATGAAATGAAATGAAATGAAATGAAATGAAATGAAATGAAATGAAATGAAATGAAATGAAATGAAATGAAATGAGATGAAGTGAACTGAAATTGTGTGATGGAAAATGAAATGAAATGAACTGAAATGAACTGAACTGAAATGAAATGAAATGAAATGAAATGAAATGAAATGAAATGAAATAAAATGAAATGAAATGAAATGAAATGAATTGGAATGGAATGAAATGAAATGAAATGGAATGGAATGAAATGAAATGAAATTAAATGAAATGAAATGAAATGAAATGAAATGGAATGAAATGAAATGAAATGAAATGAGATGAAATTGCGAGGTGGAAAACAAAATGAAAAGAGATGAAATTGCGAGGTGGAAAACAAAATGAAAAGAAACAAAACAAAATGAAGCTAAATGAAACTAAATGAAACAAAACCAAACCAAACAAAACGAAACTAAACGAAATGAAATCACAGTATCACAGTATCACAGTATCACTTAGGTTGGAAAGGACCTCGAGGATCATCGAGTCCAACCTGACACCGCAGACCCCATGACTAGACCATGGCACCAAGTGCCACGTCCAATCTCCCCTTGAACGCCTCCAGGGTCGATGACTCAACCACCTCCCTGGGCAACCCATTCCAATGCCGAATGACTCGCTCGGTGAAGAACTTCCTCCTCACCTCGAGTCTGAACCTCCCCTGGCGCAGCTTGAGACTGTGTCCCCTTGTTCTGGTGCTGGTTGCCTGGGAGAAGAGGCCAACTCCCTCCTGGCTACAACCACCCTTCAGGTAGTTGTAGAGGGCAATAAGGTCACCCCTGAGCCTCCTCTTCTCCAGGCTAAACAATCCCAGCTCCCTCAGCCTCTCCTCATAGGGCTTGTGTTCAAGGCCTCTCCCCAGCCTTGTTGCCCTTCTCTGGACACGCTCAAGTGTCTCAATGTCCTTCTTAAACTGAGGAGCCCAGAACTGGACACAGTACTCAAGGTGCGGCCTAACCAGAGCAGAGTACAGGGGCACTATGACCTCCCTGCTCCTGCTGGCCACACTATTCCTAATGCAGGCAATAATGCAGGAAATGAAATGAAATGAAATGAAATGAAATGAAATGAAATGAAATGAAATGAAATGAAATGAAATGGAATGAAATGGAATGGAATGGAATGAAATGAAATGAAATGAAATGAAATGAAATGAAATGAAATGAAATGAAATGAAATGAAATGAAATGAAATGAAATGAGATGAAATGAAATGAAATGAAATTGTGAGGTGGAAAACAAAACGAAAAGAAACAAAACAAAATGAAGCTAAATGAAACTAAATGAAATGAAATTCAATGAAATTTGATGAAATGAAATTAAATTAAGTTCTGTGGTAGAAAATGAAACAAAACAAAACAAAACAAAATGAAATTAAATTAAATGAAAAGAAATGATGAAACATAATAATATGAAACAAAATAAAATGAGATAAAATGAGATGAGATGAGATGAAATGAAATGAAATGAAATGAAATGAGATGAAGTGAACTGAAATTGTGTGGTGGAAAATGAAATGAAATGAAATGAAATGAAATGAAATGAAATGAAATGAAATGAAATGAAATGAAATGAGATGAAGTGAACTGAAATTGTGTGGTGGAAAATGAAATGAAATGAAATGAAATGAAATGAAATGAAATGAAATGAAATGGAATGGAATGAAATGAAATGAAATGAAAAGAAATGAAATGAAATGAAATGAAATGAAATGGAATGGAATGAAATGAAATGGAATGAAATGAAATGAAATGAAATGAAATGGAATGGAATGGAATGAAATGAAATTGAATTAAATGGAATGAAATGAAATGAAATTAAATGAAAAGAAATGAAATGAAATGAAATGAAATGAAATGAAATGAAATGAAATGAAATGAAATGAAATGAAATGAAATGAAATGGAATGGAATGAAATGGAATGAAATGAAATGAAATGAAATGAAATGAAATGAAATGAAATGAAATGGAATGGAATGAAATGAAAAGAAATGAAATGAAAAGAAATGGAATGAAATGAAATGAAATGAAATGAAATGAAATGAAATGAAATGAAATGAAATGAAATGGAATGGAATGAAATGAAATGGAATGAAATGGAATGAAATGAAATGGAATGGAATGGAATGGAATGAAATGAAATGAAATGGAATGGAATGAAATGAAATGAAATGAAATGAAATGAAATGAAATGAAATGAAATGAAATGAAATGAAATGGAATGAAATTAAATGGAATGGAATGAAATGGAATGAAATGAAATGAAATGAAATGAAATGGAATGGAATGGAATGAAATGAAATTAAATGGAATGAAATGAAATGAAATGAAATGAAATGAAATGAAATGAAATGAAATGAAATGAAATGAAATGAAATGAAATGAGATGAAGTGAACTGAAATTGTGTGGTGGAAAATGAAATGAAATGATATTAAAGGTTAGGAAGGAGGTTGACTTGCTGGAACGAGTCCAGAGGAGGGCAACGAAGTTAGTGAGGGGCTTGGAACACAGCCCTGTGAGGAGAGGCTGAGGGAGCTGGGGTTGCTTAGCCTGGAGAGGAGGAGGCTCAGGGGTGACCTTCTTGCTCTCTCCAAGTGCCTGAAGGGGGGTTGTAAAAAGGCAGAGGTTGGTCTCTTCTCCCAGGCAGCCAGCAGCAGAAGAAGAGGCCACAGTCTCAGGCTGCGCCAGGGGAAGTTGAGGCTGGAGGTCAGGAGGAAGTTTTACACGGAGAGAGTGATTGCCCATTGGAATGGACTGCCCCGGGGCGGGGCGGAGCAGGGCGGGAGGGAGGGACGGACGGGCGGGTAGCCGGGGGTCTCCGAGCGCGCGCCAGCAGAGCGAGGCGGGGCCCGGCAGCAGAGCGAGGGTCGGTCCCGGCGGCGCCGGCGGCGGCGGCGGGCAGCAGCGGCAGCAAGCGCCGGCGGGGGGGAGCAGGCTAGGGAGAGAGGGCGAGCGGCACGCGGTAGGGCTGGGGGGTTTTTGGGGGTGGGGGCGTTGGGGGGATTAGCGGGAGGGCGGGCAGCCGAGCCAAGCGGCAAGCCGGGGGCGCGGGCGAGGGCGGCTTTAGGGCCGGAGGAGCGGAGCGCAACCTCCCCCCTGCAGTTGCCAATGTGGGAAGGGGAAGCCGCGGCGGTTTTGGCGGGGGGTGCCCAGCTGCTAGTGGCTTCGGGGGGCAGGGAGCGGCAGCGGCGGGGGGAGGGGGGGGGCAGCGGCAAGAGATAACGGCGGGTGGGGGGGGCTCCGCGGAAAGCGGCAGCGGGGGGGGGTGGCGGGGGTAGGGGCGAGAGGCAACGGCGGGCGGGGGAGGGCTCTTCGCAAACCAGTAACGGGGGCCGGGGGTGTGGGGGGGCCGGGGGGTGGCAGCAGCGGCAAGAGGCAATGGCGGGGGGGCCGAAGAAAAGCGACGCTGGAGCCGAGGACGCTGTAAGCCGTTTCTGCTTGTTGTAAGGGTACTAATGGCCATGGAGAGGCAGGCAGCGTATAATCTGTTCTTATGCTTTTTAGAAAAGCAGGGATTAAAATTGAGCTATAAAAACGACTTATTGCCTGTATTGGTAGATGGAGAGGAACAGGGTTATTTTTCTGATCCTAATAAGGTATTTGAGCGCCCAGAATGGCAGCGTTATGCTCAGACGTTGTGGTTGCAGAGTTTGAGTGAGGAAAAGAAGGAGTCTAAACGAGCTAAGAGGTATGGTAAGCTGGTAAAGTCAATTATGGACGTGTTAGAGCGGCATGCTGCTGAAGTGGTAGCTAGTAAGGAAGCTCAGATCCGGCTGGTCGCCCATAAGGTACCCCCGCCAGATGAGACTGAATACAAGTTTAGGGGGATTCCTGTTGATATCGAGCCAAACAGAGCTGCCTCTGGCAATCCTCCTGTTACGAGTGATCAGGACAGTGACAGTGATATAGATTCGGATCATGTATGTACAGGGAAGGAGGAGACAAGGCAGCCAAACAGGGAGGACGATAGAGGAAGGGAGGTGAAGGCAACTCTTTGTGAGACTGTGAAAAGGAAGACTGAGGAAACCGTAGAAGGGAGACGGTATAAGGGAACAGATTGGAAAAAGGTCGCGGAGCAGGCACTAGGGGAAGGAGATATGGAAGCCTTTCTTCGCCTGACAGCTTCTGATCCGAGTAGTGCTTTTCCCGTAGTGTATAGACAGACAGGACCACAGGCAATGGAAGCGGAGATTACTAACCTCCCATGGAAGCTGTTGGCGCAGCTGAGGCAAACCGTTAGCCAGTATGGCATACAGTCAGAGCCCGCCCAACAGATGTTGACGTTTATCTATACCAACTATATTTTGTTGCCAGAAGATATAAAAAGCATGATGAGGTTATGTTTAACAGAGGCTCAATATCTGTTATTTCTAAATCACTATGAGCTTTTGGCACGGCGGGTGGTAGAGGCTGATCGTGAGCCTGATGATCCCCTGCATGCAGTACAACTGGGGCAGCTGTTAGGAACAGGGCCATGGAATCGGGCAGAGTTGCAGGCTCGTTTGCGACCCCCTATATTGAAGGCGGTAGAGGATATAACGAAAATGGCTATTGATAGGCTGAAGGACCCCGGGCAGAGTCCACACTATATGGGAATTAAGCAAGGAAAGGAAGAGTCTTTGGATATCTTTGTGGATAAAGTATTAGCTGCGATGAGAGTGGCAGGAGTGGAGGAACCGGTCAGAGAGGCCATATTGAAACAGTGTCTATTACGAAACGCGTTGCCTAAAGTAAAGCAGATCATCTCAACAATGAGCCCCGACTGGAGCGTAGTTGACTTATTGGCGAAGGCTCAGAATCTTACCCCAGAGCCTATGGCAATGTTGGCCGAGGCAGTTGCTAGGATGGGTCAGGACCTCAAGGAAGGTGTTACTGGCATGGGAGCAAAAATATCGGAGGGAGTGGTTAGTACACAGCAACAAGTAATGGCCGCATTAGTGCCTTTACAACGGCAACGACCGGCTAAGGGTCCAATCTCTCGGCCTTGTCCCCGACGAACCTTTTCTTGTTATCGATGTGGAGCACAAGGGCATATTCGAAAGAATTGTAGAGCAGGAGGCCTTTGGTGTAATCGATGCCGCTCGGACTCACATAATAACGCAGCGTGCAGGTTTCAAAGCAAGACATCGGGAAACTTCCTGGCGAGTGCGGAGGGCCGCCGCGCGACGACACAAACCTCGGTCCTGGGGACACCCAACTACGACCAGCAACAGCAGGGAGTCTCGGGCTGGACGTGGCAGCCTCAGTGACTGTTCAGTTAATGGATAAAGCCCCAAAGAAAATACCCACTGGAATTTGTGGACCAATAAAGATCAACAATGTTGCGGTTGGATGTCTAGTAATAGGACGGTCTTCTGCGTCAATGGCTGGGGTAGTGGTAGCAACGGGCTTAATTGATGCTGACTATACTGGAGAAGTATATATCATGGTTTATACACTTTTTCCGCCATTGGTGATTCCTAAAGGGCAGTGTATCGCTCAGCTTGTGCCCCTGCCACGCCTGGTGGAGGGATTGCGGCCTTTTAATAGGCAGGAGAGAGGGGATGGGGGATTTGGTTCCTCCACGGCCCCGCTCACTCTGCTAACGGCCTCCATGGATAAGAGACCACAGGTCACTGTCCAGATAGAGTATCAGCAGGAGGTCATTCGCCTTACTGGACTGCTGGATACTGGGGCGGATGTGACTGTGATATCTAAAGATCACTGGCCTTCTCACTGGCCCGCGATGGCCGCGACGGCGTCTCTGTCAGGGGTCGGTGGCGTAAAGGTCGCTGAGAGCACGCCTATAGTGAGGCTTACCTGTGACGGAAAAAGTATTTCTCTTTCATGCTCCTTGCTACCGCTACCCGATCCGGTGCAGATGTTACTTGGACGGGACGTTTTGATGCAGCTGGGAGCAGTATTGACGACAAAAAACGTGTAACCGCGGTCATTGCGTGGGCTTTCCCGATCCCGCTGGTGTGGAAATCGAACGAACCAGTATGGATCGAGCAGTGGCCGCTCAAGGAGGAAAGTCTTCTTGCTGCTCATGATTTGGTCTCAGAACAATTGGCTCAGGGGCATGTGAAACTATCTCATAGCCCCTGGAATACTCCGATTTTTGTAATAAAGAAGAAATCTGGAAAGTTCAGACTAATTCATGACTTGCGGGCTGTCAATGATCAAATGCAAGCCGTGGGAGCCCTACAGCCAGGCCTACCATGTGCCTCAATGTTACCTGCCGGATGGCATCTGTTAGTAGTGGACTTGAAGGACTGTTTCTTTACCATTAAATTACACCCTAACGACACCACTCGTTTTGCATTTACATTACCTGCCCGAAATAGAGAAGAACCAGCCAGACGGTATGAATGGACAGTTTTGCCCCAAGGCATGAAGAATTCACCGACGATTTGTCAGCTTTTTGTAGCGGCCGCTTTACAACCATTACGGAACCAGTGGCAAGACGCTATAATTTATCACCATATGGATGACATCTTAATAGCGCAGCGGACACCAATTACTGAAGTACAACTTCAAGCCTTGCAAAGCACATTATTGATCAGTGGCTTGAGGATTGCTCCAGAGAAAATACAACGGTCAACCCCCATTAAGTATCTGGGGTGGTCTATTTCGGAGCAACTTATATCGCCTCAGAAGTTGCAGTTGAAAACAGAATTAGAGACCTTAAATGATGTCCAGAGCTTTTTCGGGGACATTCAATGGCTACGCCCGGTAGCGGGCGTTACCAATGAGATGTTGGACCCCTTGAGACCTCTCTTAAGGGGCACCGACCCGTCGTCTCCTGTTACGCTTATGACAGATCAGCATGACGCCATCCAACGAATAGTGGATAAAGTGACATCTGCTGTTGTGTCCCGGCGCCGAGAAAACCTCCCCCTTGACCTTACCATAGCAGGAGGTCCAAAGCATTTTTGTGGGGCTATAACGCAGTTATTAAAAGAAACGGGGGAGAAAAGTGAAGCTTGTACTATTGTTTTGGAATGGTTCTTTCCACCATTGCAGCAGAAAAGGACGCTTCAACAAAAAAATTGTCATACTTGCTGATTTGATACGGGTAGGAAGGAAGCGACTTTGGGCCATATCGGGAAAAGAGCCTGGTACTATATACCTGCCCGTAAAAAGGGAGGATCTAGAGTGGTTTGCGCAAAATTCGGAAGAATTTGCAACGGCGTGTCTTGGAATTCCAACTTGTATCGCACCGATAAGACCAGACAACAAGATAACGGCTTGGATGTTTGCGCAGCAATGGCTAGAACGGCCAAAACTCAGCCGTCAACCGCTGTCACAGGCAGTCACGGTATATACCGACGCCGGGAAAAGATCAAGAAAGGCGGCTGCGACATGGCAGGAGGGCTCAGAGTGGAAGAAACATATTATTGTGGCCCAACCTGAGGACAACTTACAGACACTAGAGCTGATAGCTGTGATATGGGCTCTAGGGAACTGGCTTGACATTCCCATTAACGTGGTGTCAGACTCGATTTACGTCGTAGGCCTGGTACATCGTATTGAGGACTCCGTTATAAAGGATGTAAGGAATTCTCGCCTGGCTGAACTATTATGGCAGCTGTGGCAAACGGTAAAACTGAGGTCGGAAAGATACTGTGCCTTACACATTCGTAGCCACAGAACGGAGCTTGGCCTTGGAGAAGGGAATGCACGGGCGGACAGGCTGGTAGCGGCGTCTGTCCCTACAGCGCCACTATCATCATTTACGCAAGCCAGAGAGGCACACTCTCAGTTCCACCAGAATGCGAAAGGCCTAGCCAAGGGTTTTGGGATTCCGATAGGCGAAGCAAGGGCAATTGTTCAATCCTGTCCTGTATGTAACAATATAAATAGGGGCCTGGGATTGGGTGCAGGAGTAAACCCTCGAGGCCTAGAGAGTAACGAGATATGGCAGATGGATGTGACTCATGTTGCGGAATTTGGTAGACAAAGATATGTGCATGTGTGTATCGATACTCATAGTCACATGATATGGGCGACAGCCCTTACAGGGGAAAAGACAAAGGATGTTAAAAGACATCTGCTGGCCTGTTTTGCTGTAATGGGAGTGCCGAAACAGATAAAAACTGATAATGGGCCTGCTTATGTTAGCAGCGGACTACAGCAGTGGTTCTTAACTTGGGGAATTAAACATGTTACCGGCATAGCCCATCTTCCCACAGGGCAAGCAATAGTGGAAAGGGCAAATCAGATGATTAAGCAATATTTACAGAAACATAAAGAGGGGGATCCGCTATCTCGATTGAACAAAGTGCTTTTTGTGCTTCATCACTTGTGTGTCTTTGCAGAAGACGATGACCCTCCGGTGGTTAAGCACATAGGTCATTCTAAACTAATGTTGACAAGAGGAATTTTGGTATATTATAGGGACCCCCAGACCCGAGAATGGCTGGGCCCTGCTGAGCTATTGTTTACAGGGAGAGGATATTTTTGTGTTTCCACAGCTGAAGGTCCTCGTTGGATTCCCAGTCGCTGGGTCAAGCCGGCAGTCAAGTCGCCCGAGAGTCGCGACCATGAGCGGACTGACGTTGACCGTGGTAATGACGTTCATGGCGATGACAACAGAGGGTTTGACACAGATTGACCACAGAGCTAATATGTGGGTGACTTGGGCAAATAGGACAGGGAACATGGAATTTTGTTTGGCATTACAATCAGCTACTGATCCCTTTAGAACTTGCTTGATAGGAATACCAGGGTATCAAGTGGAGGAATTCTCAGGATGGGTAGGTGATACTGTGAATAACGCACTTTGTGAAGGCAAGGATGAGGCAAATTGTTCAGCGTCTCTAATATCAAAACTGAATGTTACCCTACGATGGGATCCTGAAGAGTTGGAATTGTTGGGTTCTCTTATTTTGGGAAATGAGACATATGGTGATAATAGAACTTGTTTGTTTTTTGGGAACGAGTTGCAACGACATGCAGTGTTAACGCGGCAGATTTGTGGGGATATAAGGCTAAAAAATAGTTCTATATATTATAATCAGTGTAAGGATCACACGGCGGGAAGATTGGAGACCACTTTTAAAGAAAACATGGACGGAACTAATGTTAGTCCTTTAGACTTGAGCAAGTATAATATAGGAGATGGGATCTGTGGTCCAAAAGGCTGGTATGGTAAGGAAAAGAATCAAAACCTGACTATTGACAAGCCCAGGGCGCTTCCCCCCAATGTGTTTTTGATTTGTGGTGATAGAGCATGGCAAGGGATCCCCAAGGGGGCCATCGGTGGACCTTGCTATCTTGGAAAGTTAACGTTGTTGTCACTGTCTATCCGAGAATGGGTTAGGAGTGTAAAAAATTTGACAGCCAGTAGGACACCCAGGCAGCGTCGGGCACTGCATCAGTTAGACAGCAGCTGTAACGATAAGGTGGGATTGTGGTCAAATGCAGCCAAGGTCTTAACATCTCTAGTGTTTCCTCAGCTGGCTGTGAAACAGGCCTTACGAGCCATCGCTCAACTGGCATGTTGGTCAGTAAAACAAGCAAACACAACAACTGAGGTTTTACAGGAGCTGCTAACCGACCAAAGTAGCCTACGACATGCTTTGTTACAAAATAGGGCCGCGATTGCTTTTCTTTTGCTGGCCCAAGGGCATGGATGCCAAGGTGTAGAAGGGATGTGTTGTTTTAACCTTTCTGATCATAGCGAATCTGTACAGAGCAAACTAAGATGGCTTGAAAAACATGTTGACGATGTAAAAGCGGCTGATAGCCCGTGGGATGATTGGTTAAAAGGTTTATTTGGATCCTGGTTTGGATGGATGGGACCATTAGTCAAAGAAGCTGTTAGGTTTGTTGTTATAGTAATTATAGTTATAATTGTATGTAAGTGGTTATTTAGAATGGCAATATCAAAGTTAAAGTGGCCTGTTGTACATGTTAAAAGAAACGGGGGAGTTGTTGGTGCAGCTTTGAGGGTGGATGAGCTGGCAGAAAATCTTGCGGAGTTAGGCATAACTGAAGAAGCCCTGAAACGACTGAGAAAGATCAACAAGCTGTGATGACCTTGAAGGTGCTCACGACCTTGAAGAGCTGGGGAAGTACCCAAGTCTGCGAAAAAGCAGAACTGGTGGCTAGCTGCAACAGGATGTTAAAACCGCAAGAGGGCCGGGTTGACATTTAGCGATAGCCAATGAAATAACGGCTGGAGTATGTAACCACAGTTAAAGTGTATATAAGGTGTTCGATGTTCAATAAAGTTTGGATTTGGCAAATCGTATCGATTGTGAGCTAGCCCCCTTCTTGCGGCATTCAACACCCCCAGGGACGGGGCCTCGACCACCTCCCTGGACAACCCATTCCAGGGTCTCACCACTCTCATGTTGAAGAACCTCCTCCTCACATCTAGCCTGAATCTCCCCACCTCCAGCTTCATTCCATTCCCCCTAGTTCTATCACTACCTGAGATCCTGAGAAGCCCTTCCCCAGCCTTCCTGTAGGCCCCCTTCAGATACTGGAAGGCCACAATGAGGTCACCTGGGAGCCTTCTCTTCTCCAGACTGAACAGCCCCAACTCCTTCAGTCTGTCCTCACAGGAGAGGTGCTCCAGCCCTCTGCTCATCCTTGTGGCCCTTCTCTGGACACGTTCCAGCACCTCCACATCCCTCTTGGAATAGGGGCTCCAGAACTGGACACAGTAATCCAGGCGGGGTCTCCCCAGGGCTGAGGAGAGGGGGAGGATCACCTCCCTCCACCTGCTGGCCACACTTCTCCTGCTGCAGCCCAGGAGCTGATTGGCTTTGCGGGCCATTTTCCTCCACACAATTTCATTTCATTTCATTTAATATCATTTCATTTCATTTCATTTCATTTTCCACCACACAATTTCATTTCATTTCATTTCATTTCATTTCATTTCATTTCATTTCATTTCATTGTATTTCGTTTCGTTATGATTCATTTCATTTGTTTTTCCACCACACAATTTCATTTCATTTCATTTCATTTCATTTCATTTCATTTCATTTCATTTCATTTCATTTCATTTCGTTTCATTTAGTTTCGTTTAGTTTCGTTTCTTTTTGGTTTGTTTCATTTAGTTTCATTAAGTTTTGTTTTGTTTTCCACCACAGAGTTTCATTTCATTTCATATCATTTAATTTAATTTCATTTAATTTCATTTAATTTCATTTCATTTCATTTCATTTCATTTTGTTTCGTTTCGTTTCGTTTCATTTTGTTTCGATTTTCACCACACAATTTCATTGCATTGCATTTCATTTCATGTCATTTCATTTCATTTCATTTCATTTTCTACCTCACAATTTCATTTCATTTCATTTAATTTCATTTAATTACATTTCATTTCATTCCATTTCGTTTCATTTCGTTTCGTTACGTTTCATTTACAGTATCACAGTATCACTTAGGTTGGAAAGGACCTCGAGGATCATCGAGTCCAACCTGACACCGCAGACCCCATGACTAGACCATGGCACCAAGTGCCACGTCCAATCTCCCCTTGAACGCCTCCAGGGTCGATGACTCAACCACCTCCCTGGGCAACCCGTTCCAATGACGAATGACTCGCTCGGTGAAGAACTTCCTCCTCACCTCGAGTCTGAACCTCCCCTGGCGCAGCTTGAGACTGTGTCCCCTTGTTCTGGAATCATTTGGTTTTGATGCGTTTCAATTAGTTTAGTTTTGTTTAGTTTTCCACCACACAATTTAATTTCATTTCATATGATTTAATTTAATTTAATTTCATTTCATTTCATTTCACTTCATTTTCCACCACAGAATTTCATTTCATTTCATTCCATTTAATTTAATTTCATTTAATTTCATTTAATTTCATTTCATTCTATTTCATTTAATTTCATTTCATTTTATTCATTTGCCGGCGGCGGGGGGATGCAGCGGAGGGAAGCCGGCAGGCAGCACGGGGTGCCGGCAGCACCTGTTCCCTGCCCTGGGACTTGGCGTGGCCGGCGGCCGGTTGCCGGGTGGGGGGGAGCGAGGAGAGGCGGGGCGCAGCGGCCGGGGCAAGCGCCAGATGGCAGCGGGGGGGCCGGGCGGGGCGGGGTGGGGTAGGCGTCGAGCGGCAAGCTCTCGGCTGCAGTGAATGTGCGGCGGGGTGGGGGGTGGGGGGGGGGGCCTAGGCTAGCACTGCCAGGCCTTGACAGGCTGGAGAGTTGGGCACAAGCCAACCTCATGAAGTTCAATAAGAGCAAGGGCAGGGTCCTGCAGCTGGGTGGAGGCAATCCCAGGCACAAATGCAGGCTGGGCAGGGACTGGCTGGAAAGCAGCCCTGAGGAGAGAGCCTTCCTAGTTTCATAGTTTCATTCAGGGTTGGAAGGGACCACAAGGATCATCTAGTTCCAACCCCCCCTGCCATGGGCAGGGACACCCCACACTAGATCAGGCTGGACAGAGCCTCATCCAGCCTGCGGCTGGAACGTGGTCCCCGGGACGAGGGCCGCCTGGTATCATCCGCCCGGCCCCCCCCCCCCCCCCCCCCCCCGCCGCGGCGTAAATGAAGAGAGGCAGTCGGCACGAAACC
>NW_027145229.1:0-25759 GCF_026170545.1 Melanerpes formicivorus | reverse complement strand
GGAGGCAGTCAAAATGAGCCTTAGAATTCTTCCCTACCTTATTCCTGTGCTGAGATACAGGCTGCTCCAACCTGCTGTAAAATGCTTGATTTCGAGAGTGAGCGAAACTAATGAAAACATTGTTGGGGTAAAACCTAAAGGGAAAGACCTAGCACCAAATCCAATTTGCCATCTGATCTAACTTCTGGAGGCAGTCAAAATGAGCCTTAGAATTCTTCCCTACCTTATTCCTGTGCTGAGATACAGGCTGCTCCAACCTGCTGTAAAATGCTTGATTTCGAGAGTGAGCGAAACTAATGAAAACATTGTTGGGGTAAAACCTAAAGGGAAAGACCTAGCACCAAATCCAATTTGCCATCTGATCTAACTTCTGGAGGCAGTCAAAATGAGCCTTAGAATTCTTCCCTACCTTATTCCTGTGCTGAGATACAGGCTGCTCCAACCTGCTGTAAAATGCTTGATTTCGAGAGTGAGCAAAACTAATGAAAACATTGTTGGGGTAAAACCTAAAGGGAAAGACCTAGCACCAAATCCAATTTGCCATCTGATCTAACTTCTGGAGGCAGTCAAAATGAGCCTTAGAATTCTTCCCTACCTTATTCCTGTGCTGAGATACAGGCTGCTCCAACCTGCTGTAAAATGCTTGATTTCGAGAGTGAGCGAAACTAAGGAAAACATTGTTGGGGTAAAACCTAAAGGGAAAGACCTAGCACCAAATCCAATTTGCCATCTGATCTAACTTCTGGAGGCAGTCAAAATGAGCCTTAGAATTCTTCCCTACCTTATTCCTGTGCTGAGATACAGGCTGCTCCAACCTGCTGTAAAATGCTTGATTTCGAGAGTGAGCGAAACTAATGAAAACATTGTTGGGGTAAAACCTAAAGGGAAAGACCTAGCACCAAATCCAATTTGCCATCTGATCTAACTTCTGGAGGCAGTCAAAATGAGCCTTAGAATTCTTCCCTACCTTATTCCTGTGCTGAGATACAGGCTGCTCCAACCTGCTGTAAAATGCTTGATTTCGAGAGTGAGCGAAACTAATGAAAACATTGTTGGGGTAAAACCTAAAGGGAAAGACCTAGCACCAAATCCAATTTGCCATCTGATCTAACTTCTGGAGGCAGTCAAAATGATCCTTAGAATTCTTCCCTACCTTATTCCTGTGCTGAGATACAGGCTGCTCCAACCTGCTGTAAAATGCTTGATTTCGAGAGCGAGCAAAACTAATGAAAACATTGTTGGGGTAAAACCTAAAGGGAAAGACCTAGCACCAAATCCAATTTGCCATCTGATCTAACTTCTGGAGGCAGTCAAAATGAGCCTTAGAATTCTTCCCTACCTTATTCCTGTGCTGAGATACAGGCTGCTCCAACCTGCTGTAAAATGCTTGATTTCGAGAGTGAGCGAAACTAATGAAAACATTGTTGGGGTAAAACCTAAAGGGGAAAGACCTAGCACCAAATCCCATTTGCCATCTGATCTAACTTCTGGAGGCAGTCAAAATGAGCCTTAGAATTCTTCCCTACCTTATTCCTGTGCTGAGATACAGGCTGCTCCAACCTGCTGTAAAATGCTTGATTTCGAGAGTGAGCGAAACTAAGGAAAACATTGTTGGGGTAAAACCTAAAGGGAAAGACCTAGCACCAAATCCAATTTGCCATCTGATCTAACTTCTGGAGGCAGTCAAAATGAGCCTTAGAATTCTTCCCTACCTTATTCCTGTGCTGAGATACAGGCTGCTCCAACCTGCTGTAAAATGCTTGATTTCGAGAGTGAGCGAAACTAATGAAAACATTGTTGGGGTAAAACCTAAAGGGAAAGACCTAGCACCAAATCCAATTTGCCATCTGATCTAACTTCTGGAGGCAGTCAAAATGAGCCTTAGAATTCTTCCCTACCTTATTCCTGTGCTGAGATACAGGCTGCTCCAACCTGCTGTAAAATGCTTGATTTCGAGAGTGAGCAAAACTAATGAAAACATTGTTGGGGTAAAACCTAAAGGGAAAGACCTAGCACCAAATCCAATTTGCCATCTGATCTAACTTCTGGAGGCAGTCAAAATGAGCCTTAGAATTCTTCCCTACCTTATTCCTGTGCTGAGATACAGGCTGCTCCAACCTGCTGTAAAATGCTTGATTTCGAGAGTGAGCGAAACTAATGAAAAACATTGTTGGGGTAAAACCTAAAGGGAAAGACCTAGCACCAAATCCAATTTGCCATCTGATCTAACTTCTGGAGGCAGTCAAAATGAGCCTTAGAATTCTTCCCTACCTTATTCCTGTGCTGAGATACAGGCTGCTCCAACCTGCTGTAAAATGCTTGATTTCGAGAGTGAGCGAAACTAATGAAAACATTGTTGGGGTAAAACCTAAAGGGAAAGACCTAGCACCAAATCCAATTTGCCATCTGATCTAACTTCTGGAGGCAGTCAAAATGAGCCTTAGAATTCTTCCCTACCTTATTCCTGTGCTGAGATACAGGCTGCTCCAACCTGCTGTAAAATGCTTGATTTCGAGAGTGAGCGAAACTAATGAAAACATTGTTGGGGTAAAACCTAAAGGGAAAGACCTAGCACCAAATCCAATTTGCCATCTGATCTAACTTCTGGAGGCAGTCAAAATGATCCTTAGAATTCTTCCCTACCTTATTCCTGTGCTGAGATACAGGCTGCTCCAACCTGCTGTAAAATGCTTGATTTCGAGAGTGAGCGAAACTAATGAAAACATTGTTGGGGTAAAACCTAAAGGGAAAGACCTAGCACCAAATCCAATTTGCCATCTGATCTAACTTCTGGAGGCAGTCAAAATGAGCCTTAGAATTCTTCCCCTACCTTATTCCTGTGCTGAGATACAGGCTGCTCCAACCTGCTGTAAAATGCTTGATTTCGAGAGTGAGCGAAACTAATGAAAACATTGTTGGGGTAAAACCTAAAGGGAAAGACCTAGCACCAAATCCAATTTGCCATCTGATCTAACTTCTGGAGGCAGTCAAAATGAGCATTTGAATTCTTCCTCTACCTTATTCCTGTGCTGAGATACAGGCTGCTCCAACCTGCTGTAAAATGCTTGATTTCGAGAGTGAGCGAAACTAATGAAAACATTGTTGGGGTAAAACCTAAAGGGGAAAGACCTAGCACCAAATCCAATTTGCCATCTGATCTAACTTCTGGAGGCAGTCAAAATGAGCCTTAGAATTCTTCCCTACCTTATTCCTGTGCTGAGATACAGGCTGCTCCAACCTGCTGTAAAATGCTTGATTTCGAGAGTGAGCGAAACTAATGAAAACATTGTTGGGGTAAAACCTAAAGGGAAAGACCTAGCACCAAATCCAATTTGCCATCTGATCTAACTTCTGGAGGCAGTCAAAATGATCCTTAGAATTCTTCCCTACCTTATTCCTGTGCTGAGATACAGGCTGCTCCAACCTGCTGTAAAATGCTTGATTTCGAGAGTGAGCAAAACTAATGAAAACATTGTTGGGGTAAAACCTAAAGGGAAAGACCTAGCACCAAATCCAATTTGCCATCTGATCTAACTTCTGGAGGCAGTCAAAATGAGCCTTAGAATTCTTCCCTACCTTATTCCTGTGCTGAGATACAGGCTGCTCCAACCTGCTGTAAAATGCTTGATTTCGAGAGTGAGCAAAACTAATGAAAACATTGTTGGGGTAAAACCTAAAGGGAAAGACCTAGCACCAAATCCAATTTGCCATCTGATCTAACTTCTGGAGGCAGTCAAAATGAGCCTTAGAAATTCTTCCCTACCTTATTCCTGTGCTGAGATACAGGCTGCTCCAACTTGCTGTAAAATGCTTGATTTCGAGAGTGAGCGAAACTAATGAAAACATTGTTGGGGTAAAACCTAAAGGGAAAGACCTAGCACCAAATCCAATTTGCCATCTGATCTAACTTCTGGAGGCAGTCAAAATGAGCCTTAGAATTCTTCCCTACCTTATTCCTGTGCTGAGATACAGGCTGCTCCAACCTGCCTGTAAAATGCTGATTTTCGAGAGTGAGCGAAACTAAGGAAAACATTGTTGGGGTAAAACCTAAAGGGAAAGACCTAGCACCAAATCCAATTTGCCATCTGATCTAACTTCTGGAGGCAGTCAAAATGAGCCTTAGAATTCTTCCCTACCTTATTCCTGTGCTGAGATACAGGCTGCTCCAACCTGCTGTAAAATGCTTGATTTCGAGAGTGAGCGAAACTAAGGAAAACATTGTTGGGGTAAAACCTAAAGGGAAAGACCTAGCACCAAATCCAATTTGCCATCTGATCTAACTTCTGGAGGCAGTCAAAATGAGCCTTAGAATTCTTCCCTACCTTATTCCTGTGCTGAGATACAGGCTGCTCCAACCTGCTGTAAAATGCTTGATTTCGAGAGTGAGCGAAACTAATGAAAAACATTGTTGGGGTAAAACCTAAAGGGAAAGACCTAGCACCAAATCCAATTTGCCATCTGATCTAACTTCTGGAGGCAGTCAAAATGAGCCTTAGAATTCTTCCCTACCTTATTCCTGTGCTGAGATACAGGCTGCTCCAACCTGCTGTAAAATGCTTGATTTCGAGAGTGAGCGAAACTAAGGAAAACATTGTTGGGGTAAAACCTAAAGGGAAAGACCTAGCACCAAATCCAATTTGCCATCTGATCTAACTTCTGGAGGCAGTCAAAATGATCCTTAGAATTCTTCCCTACCTTATTCCTGTGCTGAGATACAGGCTGCTCCAACCTGCTGTAAAATGCTTGATTTCGAGAGTAAGCGAAACTAATGAAAACATTGTTGGGGTAAAACCTAAAGGGAAAGACCTAGCACCAAATCCAATTTGCCATCTGATCTAACTTCTGGAGGCAGTCAAAATGAGCCTTTGAATTCTTCCCTACCTTATTCCTGTGCTGAGATACAGGCTGCTCCAACCTGCTGTAAAATGCTTGATTTCGAGAGTGAGCGAAACTAATGAAAACATTGTTGGGGTAAAACCTAAAGGGAAAGACCTAGCACCAAATCCAATTTGCCATCTGATCTAACTTCTGGAGGCAGTCAAAATGAGCATTTGAATTCTTCCCTACCTTATTCCTGTGCTGAGATACAGGCTGCTCCAACCTGCTGTAAAATGCTTGATTTCGAGAGTGAGCGAAACTAATGAAAACATTGTTGGGGTAAAAACCTAAAGGGAAAGACCTAGCACCAAATCCAATTTGCCATCTGATCTAACTTCTGGAGGCAGTCAAAATGAGCCTTAGAATTCTTCCCTACCTTATTCCTGTGCTGAGATACAGGCTGCTCCAACCTGCTGTAAAATGCTTGATTTCGAGAGTGAGCGAAACTAATGAAAACATTGTTGGGGTAAAACCTAAAGGGAAAGCACCTAGCACCAAATCCAATTTGCCATCTGATCTAACTTCTGGAGGCAGTCAAAATGAGCCTTAGAATTCTTCCCTACCTTATTCCTGTGCTGAGATACAGGCTGCTCCAACCTGCTGTAAAATGCTTGATTTCGAGAGTGAGCGAAACTAATGAAAACATTGTTGGGGTAAAACCTAAAGGGAAAGACCTAGCACCAAATCCAATTTGCCATCTGATCTATCTTCTGGAGGCAGTCAAAATGAGCCTTAGAATTCTTCCCTACCTTATTCCTGTGCTGAGATACAGGCTGCTCCAACCTGCTGTAAAATGCTTGATTTCGAGAGTGAGCGAAACTAATGAAAACATTGTTGGGGTAAAACCTAAAGGGAAAGACCTAGCACCAAATCCAATTTGCCATCTGATCTAACTTCTGGAGGCAGTCAAAATGAGCCTTAGAATTCTTCCCTACCTTATTCCTGTGCTGAGATACAGGCTGCTCCAACCTGCTGTAAAATGCTTGATTTCGAGAGTGAGCGAAACTAATGAAAACATTGTTGGGGTAAAACCTAAAGGGAAAGACCTAGCACCAAATCCAATTTGCCATCTGATCTAACTTCTGGAGGCAGTCAAAATGAGCCTTAGAATTCTTCCCTACCTTATTCCTGTGCTGAGATACAGGCTGCTCCAACCTGCTGTAAAATGCTTGATTTCGAGAGTGAGCGAAACTAATGAAAACATTGTTGGGGTAAAACCTAAAGGGAAAGACCTAGCACCAAATCCAATTTGCCATCTGATCTAACTTCTGGAGGCAGTCAAAATGAGCCTTAGAATTCTTCCCTACCTTATTCCTGTGCTGAGATACAGGCTGCTCCAACCTGCTGTAAAATGCTTGATTTCGAGAGTGAGCGAAACTAATGAAAACATTGTTGGGGTAAAACCTAAAGGGAAAGACCTAGCACCAAATCCAATTTGCCATCTGATCTAACTTCTGGAGGCAGTCAAAATGAGCCTTAGAATTCTTCCCTACCTTATTCCTGTGCTGAGATACAGGCTGCTCCAACCTGCTGTAAAATGCTTGATTTCGAGAGTGAGCGAAACTAAGGAAAACATTGTTGGGGTAAAACCTAAAGGGAAAGACCTAGCACCAAATCCAATTTGCCATCTGATCTAACTTCTGGAGGCAGTCAAAATGAGCCTTAGAATTCTTCCCTACCTTATTCCTGTGCTGAGATACAGGCTGCTCCAACCTGCTGTAAAATGCTTGATTTCGAGAGTGAGCGAAACTAATGAAAACATTGTTGGGGTAAAACCTAAAGGGAAAGACCTAGCACCAAATCCAATTTGCCATCTGATCTAACTTCTGGAGGCAGTCAAAATGAGCCTTAGAATTCTTCCCTACCTTATTCCTGTGCTGAGATACAGGCTGCTCCAACCTGCTGTAAAATGCTTGATTTCGAGAGTGAGCGAAACTAATGAAAACATTGTTGGGGTAAAACCTAAAGGGAAAGACCTAGCACCAAATCCAATTTGCCATCTGATCTAACTTCTGGAGGCAGTCAAAATGAGCCTTAGAATTCTTCCCTACCTTATTCCTGTGCTGAGATACAGGCTGCTCCAACCTGCTGTAAAATGCTTGATTTCGAGAGTGAGCGAAACTAATGAAAACATTGTTGGGGTAAAACCTAAAGGGAAAGACCTAGCACCAAATCCAATTTGCCATCTGATCTAACTTCTGGAGGCAGTCAAAATGAGCCTTAGAATTCTTCCCTACCTTATTCCTGTGCTGAGATACAGGCTGCTCCAACCTGCTGTAAAATGCTTGATTTCGAGAGTGAGCGAAACTAAGGAAAACATTGTTGGGGTAAAACCTAAAGGGAAAGACCTAGCACCAAATCCAATTTGCCATCTGATCTAACTTCTGGAGGCAGTCAAAATGAGCCTTAGAATTCTTCCCTACCTTATTCCTGTGCTGAGATACAGGCTGCTCCAACCTGCTGTAAAATGCTTGATTTCGAGAGTGAGCGAAACTAATGAAAACATTGTTGGGGTAAAACCTAAAGGGAAAGACCTAGCACCAAATCCAATTTGCCATCTGATCTAACTTCTGGAGGCAGTCAAAATGAGCCTTAGAATTCTTCCCTACCTTATTCCTGTGCTGAGATACAGGCTGCTCCAACCTGCTGTAAAATGCTTGATTTCGAGAGTGAGCGAAACTAATGAAAACATTGTTGGGGTAAAACCTAAAGGGAAAGACCTAGCACCAAATCCAATTTGCCATCTGATCTAACTTCTGGAGGCAGTCAAAATGAGCCTTAGAATTCTTCCCTACCTTATTCCTGTGCTGAGATACAGGCTGCTCCAACCTGCTGTAAAATGCTTGATTTCGAGAGTGAGCGAAACTAATGAAAACATTGTTGGGGTAAAACCTAAAGGGAAAGACCTAGCACCAAATCCAATTTGCCATCTGATCTAACTTCTGGAGGCAGTCAAAATGAGCCTTAGAATTCTTCCCTACCTTATTCCTGTGCTGAGATACAGGCTGCTCCAACCTGCTGTAAAATGCTTGATTTCGAGAGTGAGCGAAACTAATGAAAACATTGTTGGGGTAAAACCTAAAGGGAAAGACCTAGCACCAAATCCAATTTGCCATCTGATCTAACTTCTGGAGGCAGTCAAAATGAGCCTTAGAATTCTTCCCTACCTTATTCCTGTGCTGAGATACAGGCTGCTCCAACCTGCTGTAAAATGCTTGATTTCGAGAGTGAGCGAAACTAATGAAAACATTGTTGGGGTAAAACCTAAAGGGAAAGACCTAGCACCAAATCCAATTTGCCATCTGATCTAACTTCTGGAGGCAGTCAAAATGATCCTTAGAATTCTTCCCTACCTTATTCCTGTGCTGAGATACAGGCTGCTCCAACCTGCTGTAAAATGCTTGATTTCGAGAGTGAGCGAAACTAATGAAAACATTGTTGGGGTAAAACCTAAAGGGAAAGACCTAGCACCAAATCCAATTTGCCATCTGATCTAACTTCTGGAGGCAGTCAAAATGAGCCTTAGAATTCTTCCCTACCTTATTCCTGTGCTGAGATACAGGCTGCTCCAACCTGCTGTAAAATGCTTGATTTCGAGAGTGAGCGAAACTAATGAAAACATTGTTGGGGTAAAACCTAAAGGGAAAGACCTAGCACCAAATCCAATTTGCCATCTGATCTAACTTCTGGAGGCAGTCAAAATGATCCTTAGAATTCTTCCCTACCTTATTCCTGTGCTGAGATACAGGCTGCTCCAACCTGCTGTAAAATGCTTGATTTCGAGAGTGAGCGAAACTAATGAAAACATTGTTGGGGTAAAACCTAAAGGGAAAGACCTAGCACCAAATCCAATTTGCCATCTGATCTAACTTCTGGAGGCAGTCAAAATGAGCCTTAGAATTCTTCCCTACCTTATTCCTGTGCTGAGATACAGGCTGCTCCAACCTGCTGTAAAATGCTTGATTTCGAGAGTGAGCGAAACTAATGAAAACATTGTTGGGGTAAAACCTAAAGGGAAAGACCTAGCACCAAATCCAATTTGCCATCTGATCTAACTTCTGGAGGCAGTCAAAATGAGCATTTGAATTCTTCCCTACCTTATTCCTGTGCTGAGATACAGGCTGCTCCAACCTGCTGTAAAATGCTTGATTTCGAGAGTGAGCGAAACTAATGAAAACATTGTTGGGGTAAAACCTAAAGGGAAAGACCTAGCACCAAATCCAATTTGCCATCTGATCTAACTTCTGGAGGCAGTCAAAATGAGCCTTAGAATTCTTCCCTACCTTATTCCTGTGCTGAGATACAGGCTGCTCCAACCTGCTGTAAAATGCTTGATTTCCAGAGTGAGCGAAACTAATGAAAACATTGTTGGGGTAAAACCTAAAGGGAAAGACCTAGCACCAAATCCAATTTGCCATCTGATCTAACTTCTGGAGGCAGTCAAAATGAGCCTTAGAATTCTTCCCTACCTTATTCCTGTGCTGAGATACAGGCTGCTCCAACCTGCTGTAAAATGCTTGATTTCGAGAGTGAGCAAAACTAATGAAAACATTGTTGGGGTAAAACCTAAAGGGAAAGACCTAGCACCAAATCCAATTTGCCATCTGATCTAACTTCTGGAGGCAGTCAAAATGAGCCTTAGAATTCTTCCCTACCTTATTCCTGTGCTGAGATACAGGCTGCTCCAACCTGCTGTAAAATGCTTGATTTCGAGAGTGAGCGAAACTAATGAAAACATTGTTGGGGTAAAACCTAAAGGGAAAGACCTAGCACCAAATCCAATTTGCCATCTGATCTAACTTCTGGAGGCAGTCAAAATGAGCCTTAGAATTCTTCCCTACCTTATTCCTGTGCTGAGATACAGGCTGCTCCAACCTGCTGTAAAATGCTTGATTTCGAGAGTGAGCGAAACTAATGAAAACATTGTTGGGGTAAAACCTAAAGGGAAAGACCTAGCACCAAATCCAATTTGCCATCTGATCTAACTTCTGGAGGCAGTCAAAATGAGCCTTAGAATTCTTCCC
Organism: Melanerpes formicivorus; assembly: GCF_026170545.1. NCBI lineage: Eukaryota > Metazoa > Chordata > Aves > Piciformes > Picidae > Melanerpes > Melanerpes formicivorus. Next base: position 15,857 of record NW_027145229.1, on the reverse strand, counting down.
TACCTTATTCCTGTGCTGAGATACAGGCTGCTCCAACCTGCTGTAAAATGCTTGATTTCGAGAGTGAGCGAAACTAATGAAAACATTGTTGGGGTAAAACCTAAAGGGAAAGACCTAGCACCAAATCCAATTTGCCATCTGATCTAACTTCTGGAGGCAGTCAAAATGAGCCTTAGAATTCTTCCCTACCTTATTCCTGTGCTGAGATACAGGCTGCTCCAACCTGCTGTAAAATGCTTGATTTCGAGAGTGAGCGAAACTAATGAAAACATTGTTGGGGTAAAACCTAAAGGGAAAGACCTAGCACCAAATCCAATTTGCCATCTGATCTAACTTCTGGAGGCAGTCAAAATGATCCTTAGAATTCTTCCCTACCTTATTCCTGTGCTGAGATACAGGCTGCTCCAACCTGCTGTAAAATGCTTGATTTCGAGAGTGAGCGAAACTAATGAAAACATTGTTGGGGTAAAACCTAAAGGGAAAGACCTAGCACCAAATCCAATTTGCCATCTGATCTAACTTCTGGAGGCAGTCAAAATGAGCATTTGAATTCTTCCCTACCTTATTCCTGTGCTGAGATACAGGCTGCTCCAACCTGCTGTAAAATGCTTGATTTCGAGAGTGAGCGAAACTAATGAAAACATTGTTGGGGTAAAACCTAAAGGGAAAGACCTAGCACCAAATCCAATTTGCCATCTGATCTAACTTCTGGAGGCAGTCAAAATGAGCATTTGAATTCTTCCCTACCTTATTCCTGTGCTGAGATACAGGCTGCTCCAACCTGCTGTAAAATGCTTGATTTCGAGAGTGAGCGAAACTAATGAAAACATTGTTGGGGTAAAACCTAAAGGGAAAGACCTAGCACCAAATCCAATTTGCCATCTGATCTAACTTCTGGAGGCAGTCAAAATGAGCATTTGAATTCTTCCCTACCTTATTCCTGTGCTGAGATACAGGCTGCTCCAACCTGCTGTAAAATGCTTGATTTCGAGAGTGAGCGAAACTAATGAAAACATTGTTGGGGTAAAACCTAAAGGGAAAGACCTAGCACCAAATCCAATTTGCCATCTGATCTAACTTCTGGAGGCAGTCAAAATGAGCATTTGAATTCTTCCCTACCTTATTCCTGTGCTGAGATACAGGCTGCTCCAACCTGCTGTAAAATGCTTGATTTCGAGAGTGAGCGAAACTAAGGAAAACATTGTTGGGGTAAAACCTAAAGGGAAAGACCTAGCACCAAATCCAATTTGCCATCTGATCTAACTTCTGGAGGCAGTCAAAATGAGCCTTAGAATTCTTCCCTACCTTATTCCTGTGCTGAGATACAGGCTGCTCCAACCTGCTGTAAAATGCTTGATTTCGAGAGTGAGCGAAACTAATGAAAACATTGTTGGGGTAAAACCTAAAGGGAAAGACCTAGCACCAAATCCAATTTGCCATCTGATCTAACTTCTGGAGGCAGTCAAAATGAGCCTTAGAATTCTTCCCTACCTTATTCCTGTGCTGAGATACAGGCTGCTCCAACCTGCTGTAAAATGCTTGATTTCGAGAGTGAGCGAAACTAATGAAAACATTGTTGGGGTAAAACCTAAAGGGAAAGACCTAGCACCAAATCCAATTTGCCATCTGATCTAACTTCTGGAGGCAGTCAAAATGAGCCTTAGAATTCTTCCCTACCTTATTCCTGTGCTGAGATACAGGCTGCTCCAACCTGCTGTAAAATGCTTGATTTCGAGAGTGAGCGAAACTAATGAAAACATTGTTGGGGTAAAACCTAAAGGGAAAGACCTAGCACCAAATCCAATTTGCCATCTGATCTAACTTCTGGAGGCAGTCAAAATGAGCCTTAGAATTCTTCCCTACCTTATTCCTGTGCTGAGATACAGGCTGCTCCAACCTGCTGTAAAATGCTTGATTTCGAGAGTGAGCAAAACTAATGAAAACATTGTTGGGGTAAAACCTAAAGGGAAAGACCTAGCACCAAATCCAATTTGCCATCTGATCTAACTTCTGGAGGCAGTCAAAATGAGCCTTAGAATTCTTCCCTACCTTATTCCTGTGCTGAGATACAGGCTGCTCCAACCTGCTGTAAAATGCTTGATTTCGAGAGTGAGCGAAACTAATGAAAACATTGTTGGGGTAAAACCTAAAGGGAAAGACCTAGCACCAAATCCAATTTGCCATCTGATCTAACTTCTGGAGGCAGTCAAAATGAGCCTTAGAATTCTTCCCTACCTTATTCCTGTGCTGAGATACAGGCTGCTCCAACCTGTTGTAAAATGCTTGATTTCGAGAGTGAGCGAAACTAATGAAAACATTGTTGGGGTAAAACCTAAAGGGAAAGACCTAGCACCAAATCCAATTTGCCATCTGATCTAACTTCTGGAGGCAGTCAAAATGAGCATTTGAATTCTTCCCTACCTTATTCCTGTGCTGAGATACAGGCTGCTCCAACCTGCTGTAAAATGCTTGATTTCGAGAGTGAGCGAAACTGATGAAAACATTGTTGGGGTAAAACCTAAAGGGAAAGACCTAGCACCAAATCCAATTTGCCATCTGATCTAACTTCTGGAGGCAGTCAAAATGAGCCTTAGAATTCTTCCCTACCTTATTCCTGTGCTGAGATACAGGCTGCTCCAACCTGCTGTAAAATGCTTGATTTCGAGAGTGAGCGAAACTAATGAAAACATTGTTGGGGTAAAACCTAAAGGGAAAGACCTAGCACCAAATCCAATTTGCCATCTGATCTAACTTCTGGAGGCAGTCAAAATGAGCATTTGAATTCTTCCCTACCTTATTCCTGTGCTGAGATACAGGCTGCTCCAACCTGCTGTAAAATGCTTGATTTCGAGAGTGAGCGAAACTAATGAAAACATTGTTGGGGTAAAACCTAAAGGGAAAGACCTAGCACCAAATCCAATTTGCCATCTGATCTAACTTCTGGAGGCAGTCAAAATGAGCATTTGAATTCTTCCCTACCTTATTCCTGTGCTGAGATACAGGCTGCTCCAACCTGCTGTAAAATGCTTGATTTCGAGAGTGAGCGAAACTAATGAAAACATTGTTGGGGTAAAACCTAAAGGGAAAGACCTAGCACCAAATCCAATTTGCCATCTGATCTAACTTCTGGAGGCAGTCAAAATGAGCCTTAGAATTCTTCCCTACCTTATTCCTGTGCTGAGATACAGGCTGCTCCAACCTGCTGTAAAATGCTTGATTTCGAGAGTGAGCGAAACTAATGAAAACATTGTTGGGGTAAAACCTAAAGGGAAAGACCTAGCACCAAATCCAATTTGCCATCTGATCTAACTTCTGGAGGCAGTCAAAATGAGCCTTAGAATTCTTCCCTACCTTATTCCTGTGCTGAGATACAGGCTGCTCCAACCTGCTGTAAAATGCTTGATTTCGAGAGTGAGCGAAACTAATGAAAACATTGTTGGGGTAAAACCTAAAGGGAAAGACCTAGCACCAAATCCAATTTGCCATCTGATCTAACTTCTGGAGGCAGTCAAAATGAGCCTTAGAATTCTTCCCTACCTTATTCCTGTGCTGAGATACAGGCTGCTCCAACCTGCTGTAAAATGCTTGATTTCGAGAGTGAGCGAAACTAATGAAAACATTGTTGGGGTAAAACCTAAAGGGAAAGACCTAGCACCAAATCCAATTTGCCATCTGATCTAACTTCTGGAGGCAGTCAAAATGAGCCTTAGAATTCTTCCCTACCTTATTCCTGTGCTGAGATACAGGCTGCTCCAACCTGCTGTAAAATGCTTGATTTCGAGAGTGAGCGAAACTAATGAAAACATTGTTGGGGTAAAACCTAAAGGGAAAGACCTAGCACCAAATCCAATTTGCCATCTGATCTAACTTCTGGAGGCAGTCAAAATGAGCCTTAGAATTCTTCCCTACCTTATTCCTGTGCTGAGATACAGGCTGCTCCAACCTGCTGTAAAATGCTTGATTTCGAGAGTGAGCGAAACTGATGAAAACATTGTTGGGGTAAAACCTAAAGGGAAAGACCTAGCACCAAATCCAATTTGCCATCTGATCTAACTTCTGGAGGCAGTCAAAATGAGCCTTAGAATTCTTCCCTACCTTATTCCTGTGCTGAGATACAGGCTGCTCCAACCTGCTGTAAAATGCTTGATTTCGAGAGTGAGCGAAACTAATGAAAACATTGTTGGGGTAAAACCTAAAGGGAAAGACCTAGCACCAAATCCAATTTGCCATCTGATCTAACTTCTGGAGGCAGTCAAAATGAGCCTTAGAATTCTTCCCTACCTTATTCCTGTGCTGAGATACAGGCTGCTCCAACCTGCTGTAAAATGCTTGATTTCGAGAGTGAGCGAAACTAATGAAAACATTGTTGGGGTAAAACCTAAAGGGAAAGACCTAGCACCAAATCCAATTTGCCATCTGATCTAACTTCTGGAGGCAGTCAAAATGATCCTTAGAATTCTTCCCTACCTTATTCCTGTGCTGAGATACAGGCTGCTCCAACCTGCTGTAAAATGCTTGATTTCGAGAGTGAGCAAAACTAATGAAAACATTGTTGGGGTAAAACCTAAAGGGAAAGACCTAGCACCAAATCCAATTTGCCATCTGATCTAACTTCTGGAGGCAGTCAAAATGAGCCTTAGAATTCTTCCCTACCTTATTCCTGTGCTGAGATACAGGCTGCTCCAACCTGCTGTAAAATGCTTGATTTCGAGAGTGAGCGAAACTAATGAAAACATTGTTGGGGTAAAACCTAAAGGGAAAGACCTAGCACCAAATCCAATTTGCCATCTGATCTAACTTCTGGAGGCAGTCAAAATGAGCCTTAGAATTCTTCCCTACCTTATTCCTGTGCTGAGATACAGGCTGCTCCAACCTGCTGTAAAATGCTTGATTTCGAGAGTGAGCGAAACTAATGAAAACATTGTTGGGGTAAAACCTAAAGGGAAAGACCTAGCACCAAATCCAATTTGCCATCTGATCTAACTTCTGGAGGCAGTCAAAATGAGCCTTAGAATTCTTCCCTACCTTATTCCTGTGCTGAGATACAGGCTGCTCCAACCTGCTGTAAAATGCTTGATTTCGAGAGTGAGCGAAACTGATGAAAACATTGTTGGGGTAAAACCTAAAGGGAAAGACCTAGCACCAAATCCAATTTGCCATCTGATCTAACTTCTGGAGGCAGTCAAAATGAGCCTTAGAATTCTTCCCTACCTTATTCCTGTGCTGAGATACAGGCTGCTCCAACCTGCTGTAAAATGCTTGATTTCGAGAGTGAGCGAAACTAATGAAAACATTGTTGGGGTAAAACCTAAAGGGAAAGACCTAGCACCAAATCCAATTTGCCATCTGATCTAACTTCTGGAGGCAGTCAAAATGATCCTTAGAATTCTTCCCTACCTTATTCCTGTGCTGAGATACAGGCTGCTCCAACCTGCTGTAAAATGCTTGATTTCGAGAGTGAGCGAAACTAATGAAAACATTGTTGGGGTAAAACCTAAAGGGAAAGACCTAGCACCAAATCCAATTTGCCATCTGATCTAACTTCTGGAGGCAGTCAAAATGAGCCTTAGAATTCTTCCCTACCTTATTCCTGTGCTGAGATACAGGCTGCTCCAACCTGCTGTAAAATGCTTGATTTCGAGAGTGAGCGAAACTAATGAAAACATTGTTGGGGTAAAACCTAAAGGGAAAGACCTAGCACCAAATCCAATTTGCCATCTGATCTAACTTCTGGAGGCAGTCAAAATGAGCCTTAGAATTCTTCCCTACCTTATTCCTGTGCTGAGATACAGGCTGCTCCAACCTGCTGTAAAATGCTTGATTTCGAGAGTGAGCGAAACTAATGAAAACATTGTTGGGGTAAAACCTAAAGGGAAAGACCTAGCACCAAATCCAATTTGCCATCTGATCTAACTTCTGGAGGCAGTCAAAATGAGCCTTAGAATTCTTCCCTACCTTATTCCTGTGCTGAGATACAGGCTGCTCCAACCTGCTGTAAAATGCTTGATTTCGAGAGTGAGCGAAACTAATGAAAACATTGTTGGGGTAAAACCTAAAGGGAAAGACCTAGCACCAAATCCAATTTGCCATCTGATCTAACTTCTGGAGGCAGTCAAAATGAGCCTTAGAATTCTTCCCTACCTTATTCCTGTGCTGAGATACAGGCTGCTCCAACCTGCTGTAAAATGCTTGATTTCGAGAGTGAGCAAAACTAATGAAAACATTGTTGGGGTAAAACCTAAAGGGAAAGACCTAGCACCAAATCCAATTTGCCATCTGATCTAACTTCTGGAGGCAGTCAAAATGAGCCTTAGAATTCTTCCCTACCTTATTCCTGTGCTGAGATACAGGCTGCTCCAACCTGCTGTAAAATGCTTGATTTCGAGAGTGATCGAAACTAATGAAAACATTGTTGGGGTAAAACCTAAAGGGAAAGACCTAGCACCAAATCCAATTTGCCATCTGATCTAACTTCTGGAGGCAGTCAAAATGAGCCTTAGAATTCTTCCCTACCTTATTCCTGTGCTGAGATACAGGCTGCTCCAACCTGCTGTAAAATGCTTGATTTCGAGAGTGAGCGAAACTAATGAAAACATTGTTGGGGTAAAACCTAAAGGGAAAGACCTAGCACCAAATCCAATTTGCCATCTGATCTAACTTCTGGAGGCAGTCAAAATGAGCCTTAGAATTCTTCCCTACCTTATTCCTGTGCTGAGATACAGGCTGCTCCAACCTGCTGTAAAATGCTTGATTTCGAGAGTGAGCGAAACTGATGAAAACATTGTTGGGGTAAAACCTAAAGGGAAAGACCTAGCACCAAATCCAATTTGCCATCTGATCTAACTTCTGGAGGCAGTCAAAATGAGCCTTAGAATTCTTCCCTACCTTATTCCTGTGCTGAGATACAGGCTGCTCCAACCTGCTGTAAAATGCTTGATTTCGAGAGTGAGCGAAACTAATGAAAACATTGTTGGGGTAAAACCTAAAGGGAAAGACCTAGCACCAAATCCAATTTGCCATCTGATCTAACTTCTGGAGGCAGTCAAAATGAGCCTTAGAATTCTTCCCTACCTTATTCCTGTGCTGAGATACAGGCTGCTCCAACCTGCTGTAAAATGCTTGATTTCGAGAGTGAGCGAAACTAATGAAAACATTGTTGGGGTAAAACCTAAAGGGAAAGACCTAGCACCAAATCCAATTTGCCATCTGATCTAACTTCTGGAGGCAGTCAAAATGAGCCTTAGAATTCTTCCCTACCTTATTCCTGTGCTGAGATACAGGCTGCTCCAACCTGCTGTAAAATGCTTGATTTCGAGAGTGAGCGAAACTAATGAAAACATTGTTGGGGTAAAACCTAAAGGGAAAGACCTAGCACCAAATCCAATTTGCCATCTGATCTAACTTCTGGAGGCAGTCAAAATGAGCCTTAGAATTCTTCCCTACCTTATTCCTGTGCTGAGATACAGGCTGCTCCAACCTGCTGTAAAATGCTTGATTTCGAGAGTGAGCGAAACTAATGAAAACATTGTTGGGGTAAAACCTAAAGGGAAAGACCTAGCACCAAATCCAATTTGCCATCTGATCTAACTTCTGGAGGCAGTCAAAATGAGCCTTAGAATTCTTCCCTACCTTATTCCTGTGCTGAGATACAGGCTGCTCCAACCTGCTGTAAAATGCTTGATTTCGAGAGTGAGCGAAACTAATGAAAACATTGTTGGGGTAAAACCTAAAGGGAAAGACCTAGCACCAAATCCAATTTGCCATCTGATCTAACTTCTGGAGGCAGTCAAAATGAGCCTTAGAATTCTTCCCTACCTTATTCCTGTGCTGAGATACAGGCTGCTCCAACCTGCTGTAAAATGCTTGATTTCGAGAGTGAGCGAAACTAATGAAAACATTGTTGGGGTAAAACCTAAAGGGAAAGACCTAGCACCAAATCCAATTTGCCATCTGATCTAACTTCTGGAGGCAGTCAAAATGAGCCTTAGAATTCTTCCCTACCTTATTCCTGTGCTGAGATACAGGCTGCTCCAACCTGCTGTAAAATGCTTGATTTCGAGAGTGAGCGAAACTAATGAAAACATTGTTGGGGTAAAACCTAAAGGGAAAGACCTAGCACCAAATCCAATTTGCCATCTGATCTAACTTCTGGAGGCAGTCAAAATGAGCCTTAGAATTCTTCCCTACCTTATTCCTGTGCTGAGATACAGGCTGCTCCAACCTGCTGTAAAATGCTTGATTTCGAGAGTGAGCGAAACTAATGAAAACATTGTTGGGGTAAAACCTAAAGGGAAAGACCTAGCACCAAATCCAATTTGCCATCTGATCTAACTTCTGGAGGCAGTCAAAATGAGCCTTAGAATTCTTCCCTACCTTATTCCTGTGCTGAGATACAGGCTGCTCCAACCTGCTGTAAAATGCTTGATTTCGAGAGTGAGCGAAACTAAGGAAAACATTGTTGGGGTAAAACCTAAAGGGAAAGACCTAGCACCAAATCCAATTTGCCATCTGATCTAACTTCTGGAGGCAGTCAAAATGAGCCTTAGAATTCTTCCCTACCTTATTCCTGTGCTGAGATACAGGCTGCTCCAACCTGCTGTAAAATGCTTGATTTCGAGAGTGAGCGAAACTAATGAAAACATTGTTGGGGTAAAACCTAAAGGGAAAGACCTAGCACCAAATCCAATTTGCCATCTGATCTAACTTCTGGAGGCAGTCAAAATGAGCCTTAGAATTCTTCCCTACCTTATTCCTGTGCTGAGATACAGGCTGCTCCAACCTGCTGTAAAATGCTTGATTTCGAGAGTGAGCGAAACTAATGAAAACATTGTTGGGGTAAAACCTAAAGGGAAAGACCTAGCACCAAATCCAATTTGCCATCTGATCTAACTTCTGGAGGCAGTCAAAATGAGCCTTAGAATTCTTCCCTACCTTATTCCTGTGCTGAGATACAGGCTGCTCCAACCTGCTGTAAAATGCTTGATTTCGAGAGTGAGCGAAACTAATGAAAACATTGTTGGGGTAAAACCTAAAGGGAAAGACCTAGCACCAAATCCAATTTGCCATCTGATCTAACTTCTGGAGGCAGTCAAAATGAGCCTTAGAATTCTTCCCTACCTTATTCCTGTGCTGAGATACAGGCTGCTCCAACCTGCTGTAAAATGCTTGATTTCGAGAGTGAGCGAAACTAATGAAAACATTGTTGGGGTAAAACCTAAAGGGAAAGACCTAGCACCAAATCCAATTTGCCATCTGATCTAACTTCTGGAGGCAGTCAAAATGAGCCTTAGAATTCTTCCCTACCTTATTCCTGTGCTGAGATACAGGCTGCTCCAACCTGCTGTAAAATGCTTGATTTCGAGAGTGAGCGAAACTAATGAAAACATTGTTGGGGTAAAACCTAAAGGGAAAGACCTAGCACCAAATCCAATTTGCCATCTGATCTAACTTCTGGAGGCAGTCAAAATGATCCTTAGAATTCTTCCCTACCTTATTCCTGTGCTGAGATACAGGCTGCTCCAACCTGCTGTAAAATGCTTGATTTCGAGAGTGAGCGAAACTAATGAAAACATTGTTGGGGTAAAACCTAAAGGGAAAGACCTAGCACCAAATCCAATTTGCCATCTGATCTAACTTCTGGAGGCAGTCAAAATGAGCCTTAGAATTCTTCCCTACCTTATTCCTGTGCTGAGATACAGGCTGCTCCAACCTGCTGTAAAATGCTTGATTTCGAGAGTGAGCGAAACTAATGAAAACATTGTTGGGGTAAAACCTAAAGGGAAAGACCTAGCACCAAATCCAATTTGCCATCTGATCTAACTTCTGGAGGCAGTCAAAATGATCCTTAGAATTCTTCCCTACCTTATTCCTGTGCTGAGATACAGGCTGCTCCAACCTGCTGTAAAATGCTTGATTTCGAGAGTGAGCGAAACTAATGAAAACATTGTTGGGGTAAAACCTAAAGGGAAAGACCTAGCACCAAATCCAATTTGCCATCTGATCTAACTTCTGGAGGCAGTCAAAATGAGCCTTAGAATTCTTCCCTACCTTATTCCTGTGCTGAGATACAGGCTGCTCCAACCTGCTGTAAAATGCTTGATTTCGAGAGTGAGCGAAACTAATGAAAACATTGTTGGGGTAAAACCTAAAGGGAAAGACCTAGCACCAAATCCAATTTGCCATCTGATCTAACTTCTGGAGGCAGTCAAAATGAGCATTTGAATTCTTCCCTACCTTATTCCTGTGCTGAGATACAGGCTGCTCCAACCTGCTGTAAAATGCTTGATTTCGAGAGTGAGCGAAACTAATGAAAACATTGTTGGGGTAAAACCTAAAGGGAAAGACCTAGCACCAAATCCAATTTGCCATCTGATCTAACTTCTGGAGGCAGTCAAAATGAGCCTTAGAATTCTTCCCTACCTTATTCCTGTGCTGAGATACAGGCTGCTCCAACCTGCTGTAAAATGCTTGATTTCCAGAGTGAGCGAAACTAATGAAAACATTGTTGGGGTAAAACCTAAAGGGAAAGACCTAGCACCAAATCCAATTTGCCATCTGATCTAACTTCTGGAGGCAGTCAAAATGATCCTTAGAATTCTTCCCTACCTTATTCCTGTGCTGAGATACAGGCTGCTCCAACCTGCTGTAAAATGCTTGATTTCGAGAGTGAGCAAAACTAATGAAAACATTGTTGGGGTAAAACCTAAAGGGAAAGACCTAGCACCAAATCCAATTTGCCATCTGATCTAACTTCTGGAGGCAGTCAAAATGAGCCTTAGAATTCTTCCCTACCTTATTCCTGTGCTGAGATACAGGCTGCTCCAACCTGCTGTAAAATGCTTGATTTCGAGAGTGAGCGAAACTAATGAAAACATTGTTGGGGTAAAACCTAAAGGGAAAGACCTAGCACCAAATCCAATTTGCCATCTGATCTAACTTCTGGAGGCAGTCAAAATGAGCCTTAGAATTCTTCCCTACCTTATTCCTGTGCTGAGATACAGGCTGCTCCAACCTGCTGTAAAATGCTTGATTTCGAGAGTGAGCGAAACTAATGAAAACATTGTTGGGGTAAAACCTAAAGGGAAAGACCTAGCACCAAATCCAATTTGCCATCTGATCTAACTTCTGGAGGCAGTCAAAATGAGCCTTAGAATTCTTCCCTACCTTATTCCTGTGCTGAGATACAGGCTGCTCCAACCTGCTGTAAAATGCTTGATTTCGAGAGTGAGCGAAACTAATGAAAACATTGTTGGGGTAAAACCTAAAGGGAAAGACCTAGCACCAAATCCAATTTGCCATCTGATCTAACTTCTGGAGGCAGTCAAAATGAGCCTTAGAATTCTTCCCTACCTTATTCCTGTGCTGAGATACAGGCTGCTCCAACCTGCTGTAAAATGCTTGATTTCGAGAGTGAGCGAAACTAATGAAAACATTGTTGGGGTAAAACCTAAAGGGAAAGACCTAGCACCAAATCCAATTTGCCATCTGATCTAACTTCTGGAGGCAGTCAAAATGATCCTTAGAATTCTTCCCTACCTTATTCCTGTGCTGAGATACAGGCTGCTCCAACCTGCTGTAAAATGCTTGATTTCGAGAGTGAGCGAAACTAATGAAAACATTGTTGGGGTAAAACCTAAAGGGAAAGACCTAGCACCAAATCCAATTTGCCATCTGATCTAACTTCTGGAGGCAGTCAAAATGAGCATTTTGAATTCTTCCCTACCTTATTCCTGTGCTGAGATACAGGCTGCTCCAACCTGCTGTAAAATGCTTGATTTTCGAGAGTGAGCGAAACTAATGAAAACATTGTTGGGGTAAAACCTAAAGGGAAAGACCTAGCACCAAATCCAATTTGCCATCTGATCTAACTTCTGGAGGCAGTCAAAATGAGCATTTGAATTCTTCCCTACCTTATTCCTGTGCTGAGATACAGGCTGCTCCAACCTGCTGTAAAATGCTTGATTTCGAGAGTGAGCGAAACTAATGAAAACATTGTTGGGGTAAAACCTAAAGGGAAAGACCTAGCACCAAATCCAATTTGCCATCTGATCTAACTTCTGGAGGCAGTCAAAATGAGCATTTGAATTCTTCCCTACCTTATTCCTGTGCTGAGATACAGGCTGCTCCAACCTGCTGTAAAATGCTTGATTTCGAGAGTGAGCGAAACTAATGAAAACATTGTTGGGGTAAAACCTAAAGGGAAAGACCTAGCACCAAATCCAATTTGCCATCTGATCTAACTTCTGGAGGCAGTCAAAATGAGCATTTGAATTCTTCCCTACCTTATTCCTGTGCTGAGATACAGGCTGCTCCAACCTGCTGTAAAATGCTTGATTTCGAGAGTGAGCGAAACTAAGGAAAACATTGTTGGGGTAAAACCTAAAGGGAAAGACCTAGCACCAAATCCAATTTGCCATCTGATCTAACTTCTGGAGGCAGTCAAAATGAGCCTTAGAATTCTTCCCTACCTTATTCCTGTGCTGAGATACAGGCTGCTCCAACCTGCTGTAAAATGCTTGATTTCGAGAGTGAGCGAAACTAATGAAAACATTGTTGGGGTAAAACCTAAAGGGAAAGACCTAGCACCAAATCCAATTTGCCATCTGATCTAACTTCTGGAGGCAGTCAAAATGAGCCTTAGAATTCTTCCCTACCTTATTCCTGTGCTGAGATACAGGCTGCTCCAACCTGCTGTAAAATGCTTGATTTCGAGAGTGAGCGAAACTAATGAAAACATTGTTGGGGTAAAACCTAAAGGGAAAGACCTAGCACCAAATCCAATTTGCCATCTGATCTAACTTCTGGAGGCAGTCAAAATGAGCCTTAGAATTCTTCCCTACCTTATTCCTGTGCTGAGATACAGGCTGCTCCAACCTGCTGTAAAATGCTTGATTTCGAGAGTGAGCGAAACTAATGAAAACATTGTTGGGGTAAAACCTAAAGGGAAAGACCTAGCACCAAATCCAATTTGCCATCTGATCTAACTTCTGGAGGCAGTCAAAATGAGCCTTAGAATTCTTCCCTACCTTATTCCTGTGCTGAGATACAGGCTGCTCCAACCTGCTGTAAAATGCTTGATTTCGAGAGTGAGCAAAACTAATGAAAACATTGTTGGGGTAAAACCTAAAGGGAAAGACCTAGCACCAAATCCAATTTGCCATCTGATCTAACTTCTGGAGGCAGTCAAAATGAGCCTTAGAATTCTTCCCTACCTTATTCCTGTGCTGAGATACAGGCTGCTCCAACCTGCTGTAAAATGCTTGATTTCGAGAGTGAGCGAAACTAATGAAAACATTGTTGGGGTAAAACCTAAAGGGAAAGACCTAGCACCAAATCCAATTTGCCATCTGATCTAACTTCTGGAGGCAGTCAAAATGAGCCTTAGAATTCTTCCCTACCTTATTCCTGTGCTGAGATACAGGGCTGCTCCAACCTGTTGTAAAATGCTTGATTTCGAGAGTGAGCGAAACTAATGAAAACATTGTTGGGGTAAAACCTAAAGGGAAAGACCTAGCACCAAATCCAATTTGCCATCTGATCTAACTTCTGGAGGCAGTCAAAATGAGCATTTGAATTCTTCCCTACCTTATTCCTGTGCTGAGATACAGGCTGCTCCAACCTGCTGTAAAATGCTTGATTTCGAGAGTGAGCGAAACTGATGAAAACATTGTTGGGGTAAAACCTAAAGGGAAAGACCTAGCACCAAATCCAATTTGCCATCTGATCTAACTTCTGGAGGCAGTCAAAATGAGCCTTAGAATTCTTCCCTACCTTATTCCTGTGCTGAGATACAGGCTGCTCCAACCTGCTGTAAAATGCTTGATTTCGAGAGTGAGCGAAACTAATGAAAACATTGTTGGGGTAAAACCTAAAGGGAAAGGACCTAGCACCAAATCCAATTTGCCATCTGATCTAACTTCTGGAGGCAGTCAAAATGAGCATTTGAATTCTTCCCTACCTTATTCCCTGTGCTGAGATACAGGCTGCTCCAACCTGCTGTAAAATGCTTGATTTCGAGAGTGAGCGAAACTAATGAAAACATTGTTGGGGGTAAAACCTAAAGGGAAAGACCTAGCACCAAATCCAATTTGCCATCTGATCTAACTTCTGGAGGCAGTCAAAATGAGCATTTGAATTCTTCCCTACCTTATTCCTGTGCTGAGATACAGGCTGCTCCAACCTGCTGTAAAATGCTTGATTTCGAGAGTGAGCGAAACTAATGAAAACATTGTTGGGGTAAAACCTAAAGGGAAAGACCTAGCACCAAATCCAATTTGCCATCTGATCTAACTTCTGGAGGCAGTCAAAATGAGCCTTAGAATTCTTCCCTACCTTATTCCTGTGCTGAGATACAGGCTGCTCCAACCTGCTGTAAAATGCTTGATTTCGAGAGTGAGCGAAACTAATGAAAACATTGTTGGGGTAAAACCTAAAGGGAAAGACCTAGCACCAAATCCAATTTGCCATCTGATCTAACTTCTGGAGGCAGTCAAAATGAGCCTTAGAATTCTTCCCTACCTTATTCCTGTGCTGAGATACAGGCTGCTCCAACCTGCTGTAAAAATGCTTGATTTCGAGAGTGAGCGAAACTAATGAAAACATTGTTGGGGTAAAACCTAAAGGGAAAGACCTAGCACCAAATCCAATTTGCCATCTGATCTAACTTCTGGAGGCAGTCAAAATGAGCCTTAGAATTCTTCCCTACCTTATTCCTGTGCTGAGATACAGGCTGCTCCAACCTGCTGTAAAATGCTTGATTTCGAGAGTGAGCGAAACTAATGAAAACATTGTTGGGGTAAAACCTAAAGGGAAAGACCTAGCACCAAATCCAATTTGCCATCTGATCTAACTTCTGGAGGCAGTCAAAATGAGCCTTAGAATTCTTCCCTACCTTATTCCTGTGCTGAGATACAGGCTGCTCCAACCTGCTGTAAAATGCTTGATTTCGAGAGTGAGCGAAACTAATGAAAACATTGTTGGGGTAAAACCTAAAGGGAAAGACCTAGCACCAAATCCAATTTGCCATCTGATCTAACTTCTGGAGGCAGTCAAAATGAGCCTTAGAATTCTTCCCTACCTTATTCCTGTGCTGAGATACAGGCTGCTCCAACCTGCTGTAAAATGCTTGATTTCGAGAGTGAGCGAAACTGATGAAAACATTGTTGGGGGTAAAACCTAAAGGGAAAGACCTAGCACCAAATCCAATTTGCCATCTGATCTAACTTCTGGAGGCAGTCAAAATGAGCCTTAGAATTCTTCCCTACCTTATTCCTGTGCTGAGATACAGGCTGCTCCAACCTGCTGTAAAATGCTTGATTTCGAGAGTGAGCGAAACTAATGAAAACATTGTTGGGGTAAAACCTAAAGGGAAAGACCTAGCACCAAATCCAATTTGCCATCTGATCTAACTTCTGGAGGCAGTCAAAATGAGCCTTAGAATTCTTCCCTACCTTATTCCTGTGCTGAGATACAGGCTGCTCCAACCTGCTGTAAAATGCTTGATTTCGAGAGTGAGCGAAACTAATGAAAACATTGTTGGGGTAAAACCTAAAGGGAAAGACCTAGCACCAAATCCAATTTGCCATCTGATCTAACTTCTGGAGGCAGTCAAAATGATCCTTAGAATTCTTCCCTACCTTATTCCTGTGCTGAGATACAGGCTGCTCCAACCTGCTGTAAAATGCTTGATTTCGAGAGTGAGCAAAACTAATGAAAACATTGTTGGGGTAAAACCTAAAGGGAAAGACCTAGCACCAAATCCAATTTGCCATCTGATCTAACTTCTGGAGGCAGTCAAAATGAGCCTTAGAATTCTTCCCTACCTTATTCCTGTGCTGAGATACAGGCTGCTCCAACCT
>NW_027145228.1:0-25780 GCF_026170545.1 Melanerpes formicivorus | reverse complement strand
CCCTGCCCTGACCCCAGCCCCAACCCCAGCCCAGCCCCAGCCCCAGCCCCAGCCCTGTGCCACCCCAGCCCCAGCCCCAGCCCAGCCCCTGCCCTGGACTGAGCCCCAGCCCTAACCCTGCCCCAGGCCCAGCCCAGACCCCAGCCCAGCCCCACCCACGGCCCCATCCCTGGCCCCAGCCCAGCCCTAGCCCAGCCCTGCACAGCCACAGCCCTAACCCAGCCCTGCCCTTAGCCCAGCCCCAGCCCTGCCCCAGCCCTGCCCCAGCCTCGGCCCCCAGCCTTGTCCCAGGCCCAGCCCAGACCCTAGCCTAGCCTCAGCCCCGGCCCCAGCCCTGCCGCAGCCCCTGCCCTGCCCCAGCCCTGCCCCAGCCCCAGCCCAGCCTCCAGCCCCTAGCCCAGCCCCAGCCCCAGCCCTGTCCCCATCCTTGGGCCCAGCCCCCAACCCAGACTCAGCCCCATCCCTGCCCCCAGCCCCGGCCCCTGCCCCAGCCCCAGCCCCAGCCCTGCCCCAGCCCAGCCCCACCTACAGCCCAGCCCCAGCCCCGACCACAGCCCCGGCCATAGCGCAAGCCCAGCCCCTCCGCTTCCCTGCCCCAGGCCAGCCCCAGCCCTAGCCCAGCCCAGCCCCAGCCACAGCCCAGCCCCAGCCCAGCCCTAGCTCCTGTCCTGCCCATCCCAGCCCCCATCCCCAGCCCTGCCCAAGCCCTGCCCTCAGCCCAGCCCCAGCCCCACCCCGGCCCCAGCCCTGTCCCCAGCCCAAGCCACAGCCCAGCCCCAGCCCTGTCCCCAGCCCCAGCCTCAGCCCCACCCACACCCTTGGCACCAGCCCAGCCCCAGCCCCAACCTTGGCCCCAGCCCAGCCCCAGTTCCATCCCTGCCCCAGGACTGCCCCACCCCTGCCCCAGCCCCGGCCCCAGCCCCGGCCCCAGACTCGGCCCCAGCCATTCCCTGCCCTAGCCCTCCCCCAGCCCAGTCCCAGTCCAAGCCCAGGCCCAGCCCTGCCCCAGCCCCAGCCCCATCCGTTCCCCCAGCCCAGCCCAGCCCCATCCCCATCCCTGCCCCCAGCCCAGCCCCAGCCCCAGCCCTGCCCCAGCCCCGGCCCCAGACTCGGCCCCAGCCCATTCCCTGCCCTAGCCCTCACCCAGCCCAGTCCCAGTCCCAAGCCCAGGCCCAGCCCTGCCCCAGCCCCAGCCCCAGCCCCATCCGTTCCCCCAGCCCAGCCCAGCCCCATCCCCCATCCCTGCCCCCAGCCCAGCCCCAGCCCCAGCCCTGCCCCAGCCCAGCCCCAGCCCTGGCCCCAGCCCCAGTCCCAGCACTGCCCGAGCCCAGCCTCAGTCCTGGACCCAGCCCCAGCCCCAGCCCCAGCCCTGGCCCAAACCCCAACCCCAGCCCTGGCCCCAGCCCCAGTCCCAGCAGTAGCCCAGCCCCAGCCCCAGTCCTGCCCCAGCCCCAGCCCCGACACTAGCCCCTGCCCTGGCCCCCAGCCCCAACCCCAGCCCAGCCCCAGCCCCAGCCCTGTGCTACCCCAGCCCTAGCCCCAGCCCAGCCCCTGCCCTGGACACAGCCCCAGCCCTAACCTAGCCCCAGCCCAGCCCCAGCCACCGCCCAGCCCCAGCCCTGGACCCAAGCCTCGGGCCCAGCCCTGCCCCAGGCCCAGCCCAGACCCCAGCCCAGCCCCACCCACGGCCCCATCCCCGGCCCCAGCCCAGCCCTAGCCCAGCCCTGCACAGCCACAGCCCTAACCCAGCCCTGCCCTTAGCCCAGCCCCAGCCCTGCCCCAGCCCTGCCCCAGCCTCGGCCCCAGCCTTGTCCCAGGCCCAGCCCAGACCCTAGCCCAGCCTCAGCCCCGGCCCCAGCCCTGCCGCAGACCCTGACCTGCCCCAGCCCTGCCCCAGCCCCAGCCCAACCCCAGCCCCAGCCCTGGCCCCATCCTTGGGCCCAGCCCCCAACCCAGACTCAGCCCCAGCCCTGCCCCCAGCCCTGGCCCCTGCCCCAGCCCCAGCCCTAGCCCAGCCCTGCCCCAGCCCAGCCCCATGCCCAGCCCTGCCCCAGCCCAAGCCCTAGCCCAGTCCTGCCCTCAGCCCCAGCCCCAGCCCCACCCTCAACCCCAGCCTAGCCCCAGCCCCAGCCCTGCCCCAGCCCTGCCCCAGCCCAGACCCAGCCCCAGCCCAGCACCAGCCCGGCCCCAGCCCTGCCCCAGCTGTTGCCCCAGCCCTGTCCCCAGCCCCGACCCCAGCCCCAGCCACAGCCCTAGCCCAGCCCTGCCCTCAGCCACAGCCCAGCCCCAGCCCTGCCCCGGCCCAGCTCCAGCCCCAGCCCAGCCCCTGCCCTGGACCCAGCCCCAGTCGCAGCCCCCGGGCCCAGCCCAGACCCTAGCCCAGCCTCAGCCCCGGCTCCAGTCCCCGCCCCAACCCAGCCCAGAACCCAGCCCCGCCCCAGCCACAGCCCTGCCCCAGCCCCAGCCCTACCCCAGCCCTGCCCTCAGCCCAGCCCCAGCCCCAGCCCAGCCCTGCCCTCAGCCACAGCCCCAGCCCCAGACCTGCCCCAGACCCTGCCCCAGCCCCAGTCCTGGTCCCAGCCCAGCCCCTGCCCTGCCCCAGCCCCAGCCCTAGCCCAGCCCTACCCTCAGGCCCCAGCCCCAGCCCCAGCCCCAGCCCTGCCCCAGCCCAGCCCGAGCCCTGGACCCAGCCCCAGCCCAGCCCTAGCCCCAGCCCCAGCCCAGCCCGAGCCCTGGACCCAGCCCCAGCCCAGCCCTAGCCCAGCCCTGCCCTACCCCCCGCCCAGCCCAGAACCCAGCCCAGCCCCAGCCCTGGACCCCAGCCCAGCCCCAGCCCCAGCCTGTCCCAGCCCCAGTCCTGCCCCAGCCCCGGCCCCAGCCTCGGCCCCAGCCCTGCCCCAGCCCTGCCCTCAGCCCCAGCCCCAACCCCCACCCTCGGCCTCAGCCCAGCCCTGCCCTACCCCCGCCCAGCCCAGAACCCCAGCCCAGCCTCAGCCCCGGCCCCAGCCCTGCCCCAGCCCCAGACCTAGCCCAGCCCTGCCCTCAGCCACAGCCCAGCCCCAGCCCTGCCCCGGCCCAGCCCAGACCCCAGCCCAGCCCCAGCCACAGCCCTGCCCCAGCCCCAGCCCTAGCCCAGCCCTGCCCTCAGCCCAGCCCCCAGCCCCAGCCCAGCCCTGCCCTCAGCCACAGCCCCAGTCCCAGCCCAGCCCAGCCCCTGCCCTGCCCCAGCCCCAGACCTAGCCCAGCCCTACCCTCAGGCCCCAGCCCCAGCCCCAGCCCCAGCCCTGCCCTTGACTTGGCTCCAGCCCCGACCCCAGCCCTGCTCCCAGCCCCTAGCCCTGCCCCAACCCGGCCCCAGGCCAAGGCCCAGCCTCCAGCCTAGTTCTGCCCCATCCTCGGCCCCAGGTCAGCCCCAGCCCTGTCCCCAGACCCTTCCCTGCCCCAGCCCGCCCCCAGCCCAGTCCCGGTCCCAGCCCAGGACCAGCCCTGCCCCAGGCCCAGCCCAGACCCCAGCCCAGCCTCCAGCCCCTAGCCCAGCCCCAGCCCCAGCCCTGGCCCCAGCCCCAGTCCCAGCCCTGCCCGAGCCCAGCCTCAGTCCTGGACCCAGCCCCAGCCCCAGCCCCAGCCCTGGCCCAAACCCCAGCCCCAGCCCTGGCCCCAGCCCCCAGTCCCAGCACTAGCCCAGCCCCAGCCCCAGTCCTGCCCCAGCCCCAGCCCCCAACACTAGCCCCTGCCCTGGCCCCAGCCCCAACCCCAGCCCAGCCCCAGCCCCAGCCCCAGCCCTGTGCCACCCCAGCCCTAGCCCCAGCCCAGCCCCTGCCCTGGACACAGCCCCAGCCCTAACCTAGCCCCAGCCCAGCCCCAGCCACCGCCCAGCCCCAGCCCTGGACCCCAGCCCAGCCCTGCCCTACCCCCGCCCAGCCCAGAACCCAGCCCAGCCCCAGCCCTGGACCCAGCCCAGCCCCAGCCCCAGCCCTGGCCCCAGCCCCAGCCCCAGCCCTGTCCCAGCCCCAGTCCTGCCCCAGCCCCGGCCCTAGCCTCGGCCCCAGCCCTGCCCCAGCCCTGCCCTCAGCCCCAGCCCCAACCCCACCCTCGGCCTCAGCCCAGCCCTGCCCTACCCCCGCCCAGCCCAGAACCCAGCCCAAGCCTCAGCCCTGGACCCAGCCCAGCCCCAGCCCCAGCCTGGCCCCAGCCCCAGCCCCAGCCCCAGCCCAGCCCGAGCCCTGGACCCAGCCCCAGCCCAGCCCTAGCCCAGCCCTGCCCTACCCCCGCCCAGCCCAGAACCCAGCCAGCCCCAGCCCTGGACCCAGCCCAGCCCCAGCCCCAGCCCTGGCCCCAGCCCCGGCCCCAGCCCCAGCCCTGCCCCAGCCCAGCCCGAGCCCTGGACCCAGCCCCAGCCCAGCCCTAGCCCAGCCCTGCCCTACCCCTGCCCAGCCCAGAACCCAGCCCAGCCCCAGCCCTGGCACCAGCCCCGGCCCCAGCCCCAGCCCTGGCCCCAGCCCCTGTCCTGCCCCAGCCCCGGCCCCAGCACTGGCCCCTGCCAAGCCCCACTCCCATCCCTGCCCCCAGCCCTGCCCCAGCCCAGGCCCCAGCCCCAGCCCTGGCCCCAGCCCCTGTCCTGCCCCAGCCCCGGCCCCAGCCCCGGCCCCTGCCCAGCCCCACTCCCATCGCTGCCCCCAGCGCTGCCCCAGCCCCAGCCCCAGCCCTGTCCCAGTCCCTGCCTCAGCCCCAGCCCCAGCCCCAGCCCCACCCCTTGCCCCAGCCCCGGCCCCAGCCCTTCCCCAGCCCCAGCCCTAGCCCAGCCGTGCCCTCAGCCCCAGCCCCATCCTGCCCCCAAGCCCCGGCTCCTGCCCCAGCCCCAGCCCTAGCCCAGCCCTGCCCCCAGCCCAGCCCCAGCCCCAGCCCTGCCCAAGCCCAGCCCCAGCCCCAGCCCTGCCCCAGCCCAAGCCCTAGCCCAGTCCTGCCCTCAGCCCCAGCCCCAGCCCCACCCTCAACCCCAGCCTAGCCCCAGCCCCATCCCTGCCCCAGCCCTGCCCCAGCCCAGACCCAGCCCCAGCCCAGCACCAGCCCGGCCCCCAGCCCTGCCCCAGCTGTTGCCCCAGCCCTGTCCCCAGCCCCGACCCCTGCCCCAGCCACAGCCTAGCCCAGCTCTGCCCAGCTCAGCCCCAGCACCAGCCCTACCCCAGCCCTGCCCCAGCCCCACCCCTAGCCTAGCCCTGCCCTCAGCCAAGACCCAGCCCCAGCCCAGAACCCAGCCCAGCCTCAGCCCCGGCCCCAGCCCTGCCCCAGCCCCAGACCTAGCCCAGCCCTGCCCTCAGCCACAGCCCAGCCCCAGCCCTACCCCGGCCCAGCCCCGGCCCCAGCCCCAGCCCCAACACTAGCCCCTGCCCTGGCCCCAGCCCCAACCCCAGCCCAGCCCCAGCCCCAGCCCCAGCCCCAGCCCTGTGCCACCCCAGCCCCAGCCCTAACCCAGCCCCAGCCCAGCCCCAGCCACCGCCCAGCCCCAGCCCAGGACCCCAGCCTCGGGCCCAGCCCTGCCCCAGGCCCAGCCCAGACCCCAGCCCAGCCCTGCCCCAGGCCCAGCCCAGACCCCAGCCCAGCCCCACCCACGGCCCCATCCCTGGCCCCAGCCCAGCCCTAGCCCAGCCCTGCACAGCCACAGCCCTAACCCAGCCCTACCCTTAGCCCAGCCCCAGCCCTGCCCCAGCCCTGCCCCAGCCCTGTCCACAGCCCCAGCCCCTGCCCTAGCCCCAGCTCCAGTCCTGCCCCATCTCAGCCCCCATCCCCAGCCCTGCCCAAGCCCTGCCCTCAGCCCAGCCCCAGCCCCAGCCCGGCCCCAGCCCTGTCCCCAGCACCAGTCACAGCCACAGCCACACCCTCGGCACCAGCCCAGCCCCAGCCCCAGCCCCAACCTTGGCCCCAGCCCAGCCCCAATTCCAGCCCTGCCCCAGCCCTGCCCCAGCCCCGGCCCCAGCCCCAGCCCCAGCCTCGGCCCCAGCCCTGCCCCAGCCCTGCCCTCAGCCCCAGCCCCAACCCCACCCTCGGCCTCAGCCCAGCCCTGCCCTACCCCCCGCCCAGCCCAGAACCCAGCCAAGCCTCAGCCCTGGACCCAGCCCAGCCCCAGCCCCAGCCTGGCCCCAGCCCCAGCCCCAGCCCCAGCCCTGCCCCAGCCCAGCCCGAGCCCTGGACCCAGCCCCAGCCCAGCCCTAGCCCAGCCCTGCCCTACCCCCGCCCAGCCCAGAACCCAGCCCAGGCCCAGCCCTGGCCCCAGCCCCGGCCCCAGCCCCAGCCCTGTCCCAGCCCCTGTCCTGCCCCAGCCCCGGCCCCAGCACTGGCCCCTGCCAAGCCCCACTCCCATCCCTGCCCCCAGCCCTGCCCCAGCCCAGGCCCCAGCCCCAGCCCGGTTCTAGCCCGGCCCCAGCCCTGCCCCAGCTGTTGCCCCAGCCCTGTCCCCAGCCCCGACCCCAGCCCAGCCACAGCCCTAGCCCAGCCCTGCCCTCAGCCACAGCCCAGCCCCAGCCCTGCCCCGGCCCAGCTCCAGCCCCAGCCCAGCCCCTGCCCTGGACCCAGCCCCAGTCGCAGCCCCGGGCCCAGCCCAGACCCTAGCCCAGCCTCAGCCCCGGCTCCAGTCCCCGCCCCAACCCAGCCCAGAACCCAGCCCCGCCCCAGCCACAGCCCTGCCCCAGCCCCAGCCCTACCCCAGCCCTGCCCTCAGCCCAGCCCCAGCCCCAGCCCAGCCCTGCCCTCAGCCACAGCCCCAGCCCCAGACCTGCCCCAGTCCCTGCCCCAGCCCAGTCCTGGTCCCAGCCCAGCCCCTGCCCTGCCCCAGCCCCAGCCCTAGCCCAGCCCTACCCTCAGGCCCCAGCCCCAGCCCCAGCCCCCAGCCCTGCCCCAGCCCAGCCCGAGCCCTGGACCCAGCCCCAGCCCAGCCCTAGCCCAGCCCTGCCCTACCCCCGCCCAGCCCAGAACCCAGCCCAGCCCCAGCCCTGGACCCAGCCCAGCCCCAGCCCCAGCCCTGGCCCCAGCCCCGGCCCCAGCCCCAGCCCTGTCCCAGCCCCAGTCCTGCCCCAGCCCCGGCCCCCAGCCTCGGCCCCAGCCCTGCCCCAGCCCTGCCCTCAGCCCCAGCCCCAACCCCACCCTCGGCCTCAGCCCAGCCCTGCCCTACCCCCGCCCAGCCCAGAACCCAGCCCAGCCTCAGCCCCGGCCCCAGCCCTGCCCCAGCCCCAGACCTAGCCCAGCCCTGCCCTCAGCCACAGCCCAGCCCCAGCCCTGCCCCGGCCCAGCCCAGACCCCAGCCCAGCCCCAGCCACAGCCCTGCCCCAGCCCCAGCCCTAGCCCAGCCCTGCCCTCAGCCCAGCCCCAGCCCCAGCCCAGCCCTGCCCTCAGCCACAGCCCCAGTCCCAGCCCAGCCCCTGCCCTGCCCCAGCCCCAGACCTAGCCCAGCCCTACCCTCAGGCCCCAGCCCCAGCCCCAGCCCCAGCCCTGCCCTTGACTTGGCTCCAGCCCCGACCCCAGCCCTGCTCCCAGCCCCTAGCCCTGCCCCCAACCCGGCCCCAGGCCAAGGCCCAGCCTCCAGCCTAGTTCTGCCCCATCCTCGGCCCCAGGTCAGCCCCAGCCCTGTCCCCAGACACTTCCCTGCCCCAGCCCGCCCCCAGCCCAGTCCCGGTCCCAGCCCAGGACCAGCCCTGCCCCAGGCCCAGCCCAGACCCCAGCCCAGCCTCCAGCCCCTAGCCCAGCCCCAGCCCCAGCCCTGGCCCCAGCCCCAGTCCCAGCCCTGCCCGAGCCCAGCCTCAGTCCTGGACCCAGCCCCAGCCCCAGCCGCAGCCCTGGCCCAAACCCCAGCCCCAGCCCTGGCCCCAGCCCCAGTCCCAGCACTAGCCCAGCCCCAGCCCCAGTCCTGCCCCAGCCCCAGCCCCAACACTAGCCCCTGCCCTGGCCCCAGCCCCAACCCCAGCCCAGCCCCAGCCCCAGCCCCAGCCCTGTGCCACCCCAGCCCTAGCCCCAGCCCAGCCCCTGCCCTGGACACAGCCCCAGCCCTAACCTAGCCCCAGCCCAGCCCCAGCCACCGCCCAGCCCCCAGCCCTGGACCCCAGCCCAGCCCTGCCCTACCCCCGCCCAGCCCAGAACCCAGCCCAGCCCCAGCCCTGGACCCAGCCCAGCCCCAGCCCCAGCCCCAGCCCCAGCCCCAGCCCTGTCCCAGCCCCAGTCCTGCCCCAGCCCCGGCCCCAGCCTCGGCCCCAGCCCTGCCCCAGCCCTGCCCTCAGCCCCAGCCCCAACCCCACCCTCGGCCTCAGCCCAGCCCTGCCCTACCCCCGCCCAGCCCAGAACCCAGCCAAGCCTCAGCCCTGGACCCAGCCCAGCCCCAGCCCCAGCCTGGCCCCAGCCCCAGCCCCAGCCCAGCCCGAGCCCTGGACCCAGCCCCAGCCCAGCCCTAGCCCAGCCCTGCCCTACCCCCCGCCCAGCCCAGAACCCAGCCCAGCCCCAGCCCTGGACCCAGCCCAGCCCCAGCCCCAGCCCTGGCCCCAGCCCCGGCCCCAGCCCCAGCCCTGCCCCAGCCCTGGCCCCAGCCCCTGTCCTGCCCCAGCCCCGGCCCCAGCACTGGCCCCTGCCAAGCCCCACTCCCATCCCTGCCCCCAGCCCTGCCCCAGCCCAGGCCCCAGCCCCAGCCCCGGCCCCAGCCCGGTTCTAGCCCCAGTCCTGCCCCAGCCCCAGCCCCAGCCCCAGCCCCGGACCCAGCCCTGTCCCAGCCCCAGCCCCAGGCCCAGCCCCGGCCCTACACTTGGTTCCAGCCCTGACCCCGGCCCTGCCCTAGACTTGGTTCCAGCCCTGACCCCAGCCCTGCCCTCAGCCCAGTCCCAGCCAGGCCCCAGCCCTGTCCGCAGCCCCCGCCCCAGCCCCAGCCCCACCCTCGGCCTCAGCGCAGCCCTGCCTAACCCCAGCCCAGCCCAGAACCCAGCCCAGCCCCAACCCCAGCCCCAGCCCTGCCCCAGCCCAGCCCCAGCACCAGCCCCAGCCCAGCCCCAGCCCTGGCCCCAGCCCCTGTCCTGACCCAGCCCCGGCCCCAGCCCTGCCCCAGCCCAGCCCTGCCCCAGCCCAGGCCCCAGCCCCAGCCCTGGCCCCAGCCCCTGTCCTGCCCCAGCCCCGGCCCCAGCCCCGGCCCCTGCCCAGCCCCACTCCCATCGCTGCCCCCAGCGCTGCCCCAGCCCCAGCCCCAGCCCTGTCCCAGTCCCTGCCTCAGCCCCAGCCCCAGCCCCAGCCCCACCCCTTGCCCCAGCCCCGGCCCCAGCCCTTCCCCAGCCCCAGCCCTAGCCCAGCCGTGCCCTCAGCCCCAGCCCCATCCTGCCCCCAGCCCCGGCTCCTGCCCCAGCCCCAGCCCTAGCCCAGCCCTGCCCCAGCCCAGCCCCAGCCCCAGCCCTGCCCCAGCCCAAGCCCTAGCCCAGTCCTGCCCTCAGCCCCAGCCCCAGCCCCACCCTCAACCCCAGCCTAGCCCCAGCCCCAGCCCTGCCCCAGCCCTGCCCCAGCCCAGACCCAGCCCCAGCCCAGCACCAGCCCGGCCCCAGCCCTGCCCCAGCTGTTGCCCCAGCCCTGTCCCCAGCCCCGACCCCTGCCCCAGCCACAGCCCTAGCCCAGCTCTGCCCCAGCTCAGCCCCAGCACCAGCCCTACCCCAGCCCTGCCCCAGCCCCACCCCTAGCCTAGCCCTGCCCTCAGCCAAGACCCAGCCCCAGCCCAGAACCCAGCCCAGCCTCAGCCCCGGCCCCAGCCCTGCCCCAGCCCCAGACCTAGCCCAGCCCTGCCCTCAGCCACAGCCCAGCCCCAGCCCTACCCCGGCCCAGCCCCGGCCCCAGCCCCAGCCCCAACACTAGCCCCTGCCCTGGCCCCAGCCCCAACCCCAGCCCAGCCCCAGCCCCAGCCCCAGCCCTGTGCCACCCCAGCCCCAGCCCTAACCCAGCCCCAGCCCAGCCCCAGCCACCGCCCAGCCCCAGCCCAGGACCCCAGCCTCGGGCCCAGCCCTGCCCCAGGCCCAGCCCAGACCCCAGCCCAGCCCCACCCACGGCCCCATCCCTGGCCCCAGCCCAGCCCTAGCCCAGCCCTGCACAGCCACAGCCCTAACCCAGCCCTACCCTTAGCCCAGCCCCAGCCCTGCCCCAGCCCTGCCCCAGCCCTGTCCACAGCCCCAGCCCCTGCCCTAGCCCCAGCTCCAGTCCTGCCCCATCTCAGCCCCCATCCCCAGCCCTGCCCAAGCCCTGCCCTCAGCCCAGCCCCAGCCCCAGCCCGGCCCCAGCCCTGTCCCCAGCACCAGTCACAGCCACAGCCACACCCTCGGCACCAGCCCAGCCCCAGCCCCAGCCCCAACCTTGGCCCCAGCCCAGCCCCAATTCCAGCCCTGCCCCAGCCCTGCCCCAGCCCCGGCCCCAGCCCCAGCCCCACCCTCGGCCCCAGCCCTGCCCCAGCCCTGCCCTCAGCCCCAGCCCCAACCCCACCCTCGGCCTCAGCCCAGCCCTGCCCTACCCCCGCCCAGCCCAGAACCCAGCCAAGCCTCAGCCCTGGACCCAGCCCAGCCCCAGCCCCAGCCTGGCCCCAGCCCCAGCCCCAGCCCCAGCCCTGCCCCAGCCCAGCCCGAGCCCTGGACCCAGCCCCAGCCCAGCCCTAGCCCAGCCCTGCCCTACCCCCGCCCAGCCCAGAACCCAGCCCAGGCCCAGCCCTGGCCCCAGCCCCGGCCCCAGCCCCAGCCCTGTCCCAGCCCCTGTCCTGCCCCAGCCCCGGCCCCAGCACTGGCCCCTGCCAAGCCCCACTCCCATCCCTGCCCCCAGCCCTGCCCCAGCCCAGGCCCCAGCCCCAGCCCGGTTCTAACCCGGCCCCAGCCCTGCCCCAGCTGTTGCCCCAGCCCTGTCCCCAGCCCCGACCCCAGCCCCAGCCACAGCCCTAGCCCAGCCCTGCCCTCAGCCACAGCCCAGCCCCAGCCCTGCCCCGGCCCAGCTCCAGCCCCAGCCCAGCCCCTGCCCTGGACCCAGCCCCAGTCGCAGCCCCGGGCCCAGCCCAGACCCTAGCCCAGCCTCAGCCCCGGCTCCAGTCCCCGCCCCAACCCAGCCCAGAACCCAGCCCCCGCCCCAGCCACAGCCCTGCCACAGCCCCAGCCCTACCCCAGCCCTGCCCTCAGCCCAGCCCCAGCCCCAGCCCAGCCCTGCCCTCAGCCACAGCCCCAGCCCCAGACCTGCCCCAGTCCCTGCCCCAGCCCAGTCCTGGTCCCAGCCCAGCCCCTGCCCTGCCCCAGCCCCAGCCCTAGCCCAGCCCTACCCTCAGGCCCCAGCCCCAGCCCCAGCCCCAGCCCTGCCCCAGCCCAGCCCGAGCCCTGGACCCAGCCCCAGCCCAGCCCTAGCCCCAGCCCCAGCCCAGCCCGAGCCCTGGACCCAGCCCCAGCCCAGCCCTAGCCCAGCCCTGCCCTACCCCCGCCCAGCCCAGAACCCAGCCCAGCCCCAGCCCTGGACCCAGCCCAGCCCCAGCCCCAGCCCTGTCCCAGCCCCAGTCCTGCCCCAGCCCCGGCCCCAGCCTCGGCCCCAGCCCTGCCCCAGCCCTGCCCTCAGCCCCAGCCCCAACCCCACCCTCGGCCTCAGCCCAGCCCTGCCCTACCCCCGCCCAGCCCAGAACCCAGCCCAGCCTCAGCCCCGGCCCCAGCCCTGCCCCAGCCCCAGACCTAGCCCAGCCCTGCCCTCAGCCACAGCCCAGCCCCAGCCCTGCCCCGGCCCAGCCCAGACCCCAGCCCAGCCCCAGCCACAGCCCTGCCCCAGCCCCAGCCCTAGCCCAGCCCTGCCCTCAGCCCAGCCCCAGCCCCAGCCCAGCCCTGCCCTCAGCCACAGCCCCAGTCCCAGCCCAGCCCCTGCCCTGCCCCAGCCCCAGACCTAGCCCAGCCCTACCCTCAGGCCCCAGCCCCAGCCCCAAGCCCCAGCCCTGCCCTTGACTTGGCTCCAGCCCCGACCCCAGCCCTGCTCCCAGCCCCTAGCCCTGCCCCCAACCCGGCCCCAGGCCAAGGCCCAGCCTCCAGCCTAGTTCTGCCCCATCCTCGGCCCCAGGTCAGCCCCAGCCCTGTCCCCAGACACTTCCCTGCCCCAGCCCGCCCCCAGCCCAGTCCCGGTCCCAGCCCAGGACCAGCCCTGCCCCAGGCCCAGCCCAGACCCCAGCCCAGCCTCCAGCCCCTAGCCCAGCCCCAGCCCCAGCCCTGGCCCCAGCCCCAGTCCCAGCCCTGCCCGAGCCCAGCCTCAGTCCTGGACCCAGCCCCAGCCCCAGCCGCAGCCCTGGCCCAAACCCCAGCCCCAGCCCTGGCCCCAGCCCCAGTCCCAGCACTAGCCCAGCCCCAGCCCCAGTCCTGCCCCAGCCCCAGCCCCAACACTAGCCCCTGCCCTGGCCCCAGCCCCAACCCCAGCCCAGCCCCAGCCCCAGCCCCAGCCCTGTGCCACCCCAGCCCTAGCCCCAGCCCAGCCCCTGCCCTGGACACAGCCCCAGCCCTAACCTAGCCCCAGCCCAGCCCCAGCCACCGCCCAGCCCCAGCCCTGGACCCCAGCCCAGCCCTGCCCTACCCCCCGCCCAGCCCAGAACCCAGCCCAGCCCCAGCCCTGGACCCAGCCCAGCCCCAGCCCCAGCCCTGGCCCCAGCCCCAGCCCCAGCCCCAGCCCTGTCCCAGCCCCAGTCCTGCCCCAGCCCCGGCCCCAGCCTCGGCCCCAGCCCTGCCCCAGCCCTGCCCTCAGCCCCAGCCCCAACCCCACCCTCGGCCTCAGCCCAGCCCTGCCCTACCCCCGCCCAGCCCAGAACCCAGCCAAGCCTCAGCCCTGGACCCAGCCCAGCCCCAGCCCCAGCCTGGCCCCAGCCCCAGCCCCAGCCCCAGCCCCAGCCCAGCCCGAGCCCTGGACCCAGCCCCAGCCCAGCCCTAGCCCAGCCCTGCCCTACCCCCGCCCAGCCCAGAACCCAGCCCAGCCCCAGCCCTGGACCCAGCCCAGCCCCAGCCCCAGCCCTGGCCCCAGCCCCGGCCCCAGCCCCAGCCCCAGCCCTGCCCCAGCCCAGCCCGAGCCCTGGACCCAGCCCCAGCCCAGCCCTAGCCCAGCCCTGCCCTACCCCTGCCCAGCCCAGAACCCAGCCCAGCCCCAGCCCTGGCCCCAGCCCCGGCCCCAGCCCCAGCCCTGGCCCCAGCCCCTGTCCTGCCCCAGCCCCGGCCCCAGCACTGGCCCCTGCCAAGCCCCACTCCCATCCCTGCCCCCAGCCCTGCCCCAGCCCAGGCCCCAGCCCCAGCCCCGGCCCCAGCCCGGTTCTAGCCCCAGTCCTGCCCCAGCCCCAGCCCCAGCCCCAGCCCCGGACCCAGCCCTGTCCCAGCCCCAGCCCCAGGCCCAGCCCCGGCCCTACACTTGGTTCCAGCCCTGACCCCGGCCCTGCCCTAGACTTGGTTCCAGCCCTGACCCCAGCCCTGCCCTCAGCCCAGTCCCAGCCAGGCCCCAGCCCTGTCCGCAGCCCCCGCCCCAGCCCCAGCCCCACCCTCGGCCTCAGCGCAGCCCTGCCTAACCCCCAGCCCAGCCCAGAACCCAGCCCAGCCCCAACCCCAGCCCCAGCCCAGCCCCAGCACCAGCCCCAGCCCAGCCCCAGCCCAGCCCCAGCCCAGCCCTAGCCCAGCCCTGCCCTAGCCCAAGCCCACCCTCCAGTCCCTAGCCCAGCCCCAGCTCAGCCCCACCCAGCCCCACCCCAGCCTCATGCCCAGCCCTGCCAGAGCCCAGACCCAGCACAGCGCAGCCCCAGCCCTGGACCCCAGCCCGGGCTCAGCCCTGCCCCAGGCCCAGCCCAGACCCCAGCCCCAGCCCCACCCACGGCCCCATCCCCAGCCCCAGCCCTGCCCCAGCCCCGGGTCCAGCCCCGGCCCCAGACTCGGCCCCAGCCCAGCCCCAGCCCTACCCCAGCCCAGTCCCGGTCCCAGCCCAGCCCCAGCCCTGGCCCCAGCCCTAGCCCAGCCCTGCCCAAGACTTGGTTACAGCCCCAGCCACAGCCCAGTTCCAGCCACAGCCTGAGCCCCGGCCCCAGCCCTTCCCCAGCCCCAGCCCTAGCCCAGCCGTGCCTTCAACCCCAGCCACAGCCCAGCCCTGCCCCAACCCTGTCCCAGCCCCAGTCCTGCCCCAGCCCCAGCCCCAGCCCCAGCCCAGCCATAGACTTGGTTACCGCCCCAGCCCCAGCCCTGCCCCCAGACCACCCCAGGCCAAGGCCCAGCCTCCAGCCCAGTCCCTGCTTCAGCACCAGCCCCAACCCAGCCCCAGCCCCGGCCCCAACCTCAGTCGCAGCCCAGCCCCAACACCGGCCCCAGCCACAGCCCAGCCCCAGCCCTGGACCCAGCCCAGCCCCAGCCCCAGACCTGCCCCAGCCCAGCCCCACCCCTGTCCCCAGCCCCAGCCCCAGCACAGCCCTAGCCCCAGCCCTAGCCCAGACGTGCCCTCAGCCCCAGCCACAACCCAGCCCCAGCCCCAGCCCTGTCCCAGCCCCAGTCCTGCCCCAGCCCCGGCCCCAGCCCCGGCCCCTGCCCAGCCCCACTCCCATCGCTGCCCCCAGCGCTGCCCCAGCCCCAGCCCCAGCCCTGTCCCAGTCCCTGCCTCAGCCCCAGCCCCAGCCCCAGCCCCACCCCTTGCCCCAGCCCCGGCCCCAGCCCTTCCCCAGCCCCAGCCCTAGCCCAGCCGTGCCCTCAGCCCCAGCCCCATCCTGCCCCCAGCCCCGGCTCCTGCCCCAGCCCCAGCCCTAGCCCAGCCCTGCCCCAGCCCAGCCCCAGCCCCAGCCCTGCCCCAGCCCAAGCCCTAGCCCAGTCCTGCCCTCAGCCCCAGCCCCAGCCCCACCCTCAACCCCAGCCTAGCCCCAGCCCCAGCCCTGCCCCAGCCCTGCCCCAGCCCAGACCCAGCCCCAGCCCAGCACCAGCCCGGCCCCAGCCCTGCCCCAGCTGTTGCCCCAGCCCTGTCCCCAGCCCCGACCCCTGCCCCAGCCACAGCCCTAGCCCAGCTCTGCCCCAGCTCAGCCTCAGCACCAGCCCTACCCCAGCCCTGCCCCAGCCCCACCCCTAGCCTAGCCCTGCCCTCAGCCAAGACGCAGCCCCAGCCCAGAACCCAGCCCAGCCTCAGCCCCGGCCCCAGCCCTGCCCCAGCCCCAGACCTAGCCCAGCCCTGCCCTCAGCCACAGCCCAGCCCCAGCCCTACCCCGGCCCAGCCCCGGCCCCAGCCCCAGCCCAACACTAGCCCCTGCCCTGGCCCCAGCCCCAACCCCAGCCCAGCCCCAGCCCCAGCCCCAGCCCTGTGCCACCCCAGCCCCAGCCCTAATTCAGCCCCAGCCCAGCCCCAGCCACCGCCCAGCCCCAGCCCAGGACCCCAGCCTCGGGCCCAGCCCTGCCCCAGGCCCAGCCCAGACCCCAGCCCAGCCCCACCCACGGCCCCATCCCTGGCCCCAGCCCAGCCCTAGCCCAGCCCTGCACAGCCACAGCCCTAACCCAGCCCTACCCTTAGCCCAGCCCCAGCCCTGCCCCAGCCCTGCCCCAGCCCTGTCCACAGCCCCAGCCCCTGCCCTAGCCCCAGCTCCAGTCCTGCCCCATCTCAGCCCCCATCCCCAGCCCTGCCCAAGCCCTGCCCTCAGCCCAAGCCCCAGCCCCAGCCCGGCCCCAGCCCTGTCCCCAGCACCAGGCACAGCCACAGCCACACCCTCGGCACCAGCCCAGCCCCAGCCCCAGCCCCAACCTTGGCCCCAGCCCAGCCCCAATTCCAGCCCTGCCCCAGCCCTGCCCCAGCCCCGGCCCCAGCCCCAGCCCCAGCCTCGGCCCCAGCCCTGCCCCAGCCCTGCCCTCAGCCCCAGCCCCAACCCCACCCTCGGCCTCAGCCCAGCCCTGCCCTACCCCCGCCCAGCCCAGAACCCAGCCAAGCCTCAGCCCTGGACCCAGCCCAGCCCCAGCCCCAGCCTGGCCCCAGCCCCAGCCCCAGCCCCAGCCCTGCCCCAGCCCAGCCCGAGCCCTGGACCCAGCCCCAGCCCAGCCCTAGCCCAGCCCTGCCCTACCCCCGCCCAGCCCAGAACCCAGCCCAGGCCCAGCCCTGGCCCCAGCCCCGGCCCCAGCCCCAGCCCTGTCCCAGCCCCTGTCCTGCCCCAGCCCCGGCCCCAGCACTGGCCCCTGCCAAGCCCCACTCCCATCCCTGCCCCCAGCCCTGCCCCAGCCCAGGCCCCAGCCCCAGCCCGGTTCTAGCCCCAGTCCTGCCCCAGCCCCAGCCCCAGCCCCGGACCCAGCCCTGTCCCAGCCCCAGCCCCAGGCCCAGCCCCGGCCCTACACTTGGTTCCACCCCTGACCCCGGCCCTGCCCTAGACTTGGTTCCAGCCCTAACCCCAGCCCCGGCCCCAACCTCAGTCGCAGCCCAGCCCCAACCCCGGCCCCAGCCACAGCCCAGCCCCAGCCCCAGACCTGCCCCAGCCCAGCCCCAGCCACCGCCCAGCCCCAGCCACAACCCAGCCCCAGCCCCAGCCCTGTCCCAGCCCCAGTCCTGCCCCAGCCCCGGCCCCAGCCCCGGCCCCTTCCCAGCCCCACTCCCATCGCTGCCCCCAGCGCTGCCCAGCCCCAGCCCCAGCCCTGTCCCAGTCCCTGCTTCAGCCTCAGCCCCAGCCCCAGCCCCACCCCTGGACCCAGCCCCGGCCCCAGCCCTTCCCCAGCCCCAGCCCTAGCCCAACCGTGCCCTCAGCCCCAGCCCCAGCCCTGGACCCAGCCCCAGCCAGCCCAGCCCTGGACCAAGCCCCAGCCGCAGCCCCGGCACCAGCCCAGCCCTAGCCCAGCCCTGCCCCAGCCCCAGCTTCACCCCCGGCCCCAGCCCCGGCCCCTGCCCAGCCCTACTCGCATCCCTGCCCCCAGCCTTTGCCCCAGCCCCAGCCCTGACCCATCCCCAGCCCAGCCATAGACTTGGTTCCTGCCCCAGCCCCAGCCCAGAACCCAGCCAGCCTCAGTCCCCGCCGCAGCCCTGCCCCAGCCCCAGACCTAGCCCAGCCCTGCCCTGGCCCAGCCCAGCCCCCAGCCCAGCCCCACCCACGGCCCCAGCCCCGGCCCCAGCCCAGCCCCCGCCCTGCCCTCAGCCCCAGCCCTGCACCGAACCCAGCCCCAGCCCTGGCCCCTACCCCAGCCCCAGCCCTAGCCCAGCCCTGCCCTCAGCCCCAGCCCCAGCCCCAGCCCCAGCCCAGCCCCTGCCCTGGACCCAGCCCCAGACCAGCCCCAGCCCAGCCCCAGCCACAGCCCAGCCCCAGCCCTGGACCCAGCCCCATTCGCAGCCCCACCCCCAGCCCAGATCCTAGCCCAGCCTCAGCCCCGGCTCCAGTCCCCGCCCCAGCCGCAGCCCAGCCCCAGCCCCAGCCCAGCCCCTGCCCAGCCCCACTCCCATCCCTGCCCCCAGCCCTGCCCCAGCCCCAGCCCCAGCCCTGGCCCCAGCTTGTCCCAGCCCCAGTCCTGCCCCAGCCCCGGCCCCAGCCCATCCCCATCCCCAGCCCAGCCATAGAATTGGTTCCGCCCCAGCCCCAGCCCTGCCCCCAGCCCAGCCCCAGCCCCAAACTCAGTCCCAGCCCTGCCCAAGAATCGGGCTCAGTCCTGTCCCAGGACCCAGCCCCGGCTCCAGTCCCTGCCCCAGCCCAGCCCAGAACCCAGCCCCGCCCCAGCCACAGCCCTGCCCCAGCCCCAGCCCTAGCCAGCCCTGCCCTCAGCCACAGCCCCAGCCCCAGCCCTGCCCCAATCCCTGCCCCAGCCCAGTCCTGGTCCCAGCCCAGCCCCTGACCTGCCCCAGCCTCAGCCCCAGCCTGCCCCAGCCCCAGCCCTAGCCCAGCCCTACCCTCAGGCCCCAGCCCAGCCCTGCCCTTGACTTGGCTCCAGCCCCGACCCCAGCCCTGCTCCCAGCCCCTAGCCCTGCCCCCAACCCGGCCCCAGGCCAAGCCCCAACCCCAGCCCCAGCCCAGCCCCAGCACCAGCCCCAGCCCAGCCCCAGCCCAGCCCCAGCCCAGCCCTAGCCCAGCCCTGCCCTAGCCCAAGCCCACCCTCCAGTCCCTAGCCCAGCCCCAGCTCAGCCCCACCCAGCCCCACCCCAGCCTCATGCCCAGCCCTGCCAGAGCCCAGACCCAGCCACAGCGCAGCCCCAGCCCTGGACCCCAGCCCGGGCTCAGCCCTGCCCCAGGCCCAGCCCAGACCCCAGCCCAGCCCCACCCACGGCCCCCATCCCCAGCCCCAGCCCTGCCCCAGCCCCCGGGTCCAGCCCCGGCCCCAGACTCGGCCCCAGCCCAGCCCCAGCCCTACCCCAGCCCAGTCCCGGTCCCAGCCCAGCCCCAGCCCTGGCCCCAGCCCTAGCCCCAGCCCTGCCCAAGACTTGGTTACAGCCCCAGCCACAGCCCAGTTCCAGCCACAGCCTGAGCCCCGGCCCCAGCCCTTCCCCAGCCCCAGCCCTAGCCCAGCCGTGCCTTCAACCCCAGCCACAGCCCAGCCCCTGCCCCAACCCTGTCCCAGCCCCAGTCCTGCCCCAGCCCCAGCCCCAGCCCAGCCATAGACTTGGTTACCGCCCCAGCCCCAGCCCTGCCCCCAGACCACCCCAGGCCAAGGCCCAGCCTCCAGCCCAGTCCTGCTTCAGCACCAGCCCCAACCCAGCCCCAGCCCCGGCCCCAACCTCAGTCGCAGCCCAGCCCCAACACCGGCCCCAGCCACAGCCCAGCCCCAGCCCTGGACCCAGCCCAGCCCCAGCCCCAGACCTGCCCCAGCCCAGCCCCACCCCTGTCCCCAGCCCCAGCCCCAGCACAGCCCTAGCCCCAGCCCTAGCCCAGACGTGCCCTCAGCCCCAGCCACAACCCAGCCCCAGCCCCAGCCCTGTCCCAGCCCCAGTCCTGCCCCAGCCCCGGCCCCAGCCCCGGCCCCTGCCCAGCCCCACTCCCATCGCTGCCCCCAGCGCTGCCCCAGCCCCAGCCCCAGCCCTGTCCCAGTCCCTGCCTCAGCCCCAGCCCCAGCCCCAGCCCCACCCCTTGCCCCAGCCCCGGCCCCAGCCCTTCCCCAGCCCCAGCCCTAGCCCAGCCGTGCCCTCAGCCCCAGCCCCATCCTGCCCCCAGCCCCGGCTCCTGCCCCAGCCCCAGCCCTAGCCCAGCCCTGCCCCAGCCCAGCCCCAGCCCCAGCCCTGCCCCAGCCCAAGCCCTAGCCCAGTCCTGCCCTCAGCCCCAGCCCCAGCCCCCACCCTCAACCCCAGCCTAGCCCCAGCCCCAGCCCTGCCCCAGCCCTGCCCCAGCCCAGACCCAGCCCCAGCCCAGCACCAGCCCGGCCCCAGCCCTGCCCCAGCTGTTGCCCCAGCCCTGTCCCCAGCCCCGACCCCTGCCCCAGCCACAGCCCTAGCCCAGCTCTGCCCCAGCTCAGCCTCAGCACCAGCCCTACCCCAGCCCTGCCCCAGCCCCACCCCTAGCCTAGCCCTGCCCTCAGCCAAGACCCAGCCCCAGCCCAGAACCCAGCCCAGCCTCAGCCCCGGCCCCAGCCCTGCCCCAGCCCCAGACCTAGCCCAGCCCTGCCCTCAGCCACAGCCCAGCCCCAGCCCTACCCCGGCCCAGCCCCGGCCCCAGCCCCAGCCCCAACACTAGCCCCTGCCCTGGCCCCAGCCCCAACCCCAGCCCAGCCCCAGCCCCAGCCCCAGCCCTGTGCCACCCCAGCCCCAGCCCTAACCCAGCCCCAGCCCAGCCCCAGCCACTGCCCAGCCCCAGCCCAGGACCCCAGCCTCGGGCCCAGCCCTGCCCCAGGCCCAGCCCAGACCCCAGCCCAGCCCCACCCACGGCCCCATCCCTGGCCCCAGCCCAGCCCTAGCCCAGCCCTGCACAGCCACAGCCCTAACCCAGCCCTACCCTTAGCCCAGCCCCAGCCCTGCCCCAGCCCTGCCCCAGCCCTGTCCACAGCCCCAGCCCCTGCCCTAGCCCCAGCTCCAGTCCTGCCCCATCTCAGCCCCCATCCCCAGCCCTGCCCAAGCCCTGCCCTCAGCCCAGCCCCAGCCCCAGCCCGGCCCCAGCCCTGTCCCCCAGCACCAGGCACAGCCACAGCCACACCCTCGGCACCAGCCCAGCCCCAGCCCCAGCCCCAACCTTGGCCCCAGCCCAGCCCCAATTCCAGCCCTGCCCCAGCCCTGCCCCAGCCCCGGCCCCAGCCCCAGCCCCAGCCTCGGCCCCAGCCCTGCCCCAGCCCTGCCCTCAGCCCCAGCCCCAACCCCACCCTCGGCCTCAGCCCAGCCCTGCCCTACCCCCGCCCAGCCCAGAACCCAGCCAAGCCTCAGCCCTGGACCCAGCCCAGCCCCAGCCCCAGCCTGGCCCCAGCCCCAGCCCCAGCCCCAGCCCTGCCCCAGCCCAGCCCGAGCCCTGGACCCAGCCCCAGCCCAGCCCTAGCCCAGCCCTGCCCTACCCCCGCCCAGCCCAGAACCCAGCCCAGGCCCAGCCCTGGCCCCAGCCCCGGCCCCAGCCCCAGCCCTGTCCCAGCCCCTGTCCTGCCCCAGCCCCGGCCCCAGCACTGGCCCCTGCCAAGCCCCACTCCCATCCCTGCCCCCAGCCCTGCCCCAGCCCAGGCCCCAGCCCCAGCCCGGTTCTAGCCCCAGTCCTGCCCCAGCCCCAGCCCCAGCCCCGGACCCAGCCCTGTCCCAGCCCCAGCCCCAGGCCCAGCCCCGGCCCTACACTTGGTTCCACCCCTGACCCCGGCCCTGCCCTAGACTGGTTCCAGCCCTAACCCCAAGCCCCGGCCCCAACCTCAGTCGCAGCCCAGCCCCAACCCCGGCCCCAGCCACAGCCCAGCCCCAGCCCCAGACCTGCCCCAGCCCAGCCCCAGCCACCGCCCAGCCCCAGCCACAACCCAGCCCCAGCCCCAGCCCTGTCCCAGCCCCAGTCCTGCCCCAGCCCCGGCCCCAGCCCCGGCCCCTTCCCAGCCCCACTCCCATCGCTGCCCCCAGCGCTGCCCAGCCCCAGCCCCAGCCCTGTCCCAGTCCCTGCTTCAGCCTCAGCCCCAGCCCCAGCCCCACCCCTGGACCCAGCCCCGGCCCCAGCCCTTCCCCAGCCCCAGCCCTAGCCCAACCGTGCCCTCAGCCCCAGCCCCAGCCCTGGACCCAGCCCCAGCCCAGCCCAGCCCTGGACCAAGCCCCAGCCGCAGCCCCGGCACCAGCCCAGCCCTAGCCCAGCCCTGCCCCAGCCCCAGCTTCACCCCCGGCCCCAGCCCCGGCCCCTGCCCAGCCCTACTCCCATCCCTGCCCCCAGCCTTGCCCCAGCCCCAGCCCTGACCCATCCCCAGCCCAGCCATAGACTTGGTTCCTGCCCCAGCCCCAGCCCAGAACCCAGCCCAGCCTCAGTCCCCGCCGCAGCCCTGCCCCAGCCCCAGACCTAGCCCAGCCCTGCCCTGGCCCAGCCCAGCCCCCAGCCCAGCCCCACCCACGGCCCCAGCCCCGGCCCCAGCCCAGCCCCCGCCCTGCCCTCAGCCCCAGCCCTGCACCGAACCCAGCCCCAGCCCTGGCCCCTACCCCAGCCCCAGCCCTAGCCCAGCCCTGCCCTCAAGCCCCAGCCCCAGCCCCAGCCCCAGCCCAGCCCCTGCCCTGGACCCAGCCCCAGACCAGCCCCAGCCCAGCCCCAGCCACAGCCCAGCCCCAGCCCTGGACCCAGCCCCATTCGCAGCCCCACCCCCAGCCCAGATCCTAGCCCAGCCTCAGCCCCGGCTCCAGTCCCCGCCCCAGCCGCAGCCCAGCCCCAGCCCCAGCCCAGCCCCTGCCCAGCCCCACTCCCATCCCTGCCCCCAGCCCTGCCCCAGCCCCAGCCCCAGCCCTGGCCCCAGCTTGTCCCAGCCCAGTCCTGCCCCAGCCCCGGCCCCAGCCCATCCCCATCCCCAGCCCAGCCATAGAATTGGTTCCGCCCCAGCCCCAGCCCTGCCCCCAGCCCAGCCCCAGCCCCAAACTCAGTCCCAGCCCTGCCCAAGAATCGGGCTCAGTCCTGTCCCAGGACCCAGCCCCGGCTCCAGTCCCTGCCCCAGCCCAGCCCAGAACCCAGCCCCGCCCCAGCCACAGCCCTGCCCCAGCCCCAGCCCTAGCCCAGCCCTGCCCTCAGCCACAGCCCCAGCCCCAGCCCTGCCCCAATCCCTGCCCCAGCCCAGTCCTGGTCCCAGCCCAGCCCCTGACCTGCCCCAGCCTCAGCCCCAGCCCTGCCCCAGCCCCAGCCCTAGCCCAGCCCTACCCTCAGGCCCCAGCCCCAGCCCTGCCCTTGACTTGGCTCCAGCCCCGACCCCAGCCCTGCTCCCAGCCCTAGCCCTGCCCCCAACCCGGCCCCAGGCCAAGCCCCAACCCCAGCCCCAGCCCAGCCCCAGCACCAGCCCCAGCCCAGCCCCAGCCCAGCCCCAGCCCAGCCCTAGCCCAGCCCTGCCCTAGCCCAAGCCCACCCTCCAGTCCCTAGCCCAGCCCCAGCTCAGCCCCACCCAGCCCCACCCCAGCCTCATGCCCAGCCCTGCCAGAGCCCAGACCCAGCCACAGCGCAGCCCCAGCCCTGGACCCCAGCCCGGGCTCAGCCCTGCCCCAGGCCCAGCCCAGACCCCAGCCCAGCCCCACCCACGGCCCCATCCCCAGCCCCAGCCCTGCCCCAGCCCCGGGTCCAGCCCCGGCCCCAGACTCGGCCCCAGCCCAGCCCCAGCCCTACCCCAGCCCAGTCCCGGTCCCAGCCCAGCCCCAGCCCTGGCCCCAGCCCTAGCCCCAGCCCTGCCCAAGACTTGGTTACAGCCCCAGCCACAGCCCAGTTCCAGCCACAGCCTGAGCCCCGGCCCCAGCCCTTCCCCAGCCCCAGCCCTAGCCCAGCCGTGCCTTCAACCCCAGCCACAGCCCAGCCCCTGCCCCAACCCTGTCCCAGCCCCAGTCCTGCCCCAGCCCCAGCCCCAGCCCAGCCATAGACTTGGTTACCGCCCCAGCCCCAGCCCTGCCCCCAGACCACCCCAGGCCAAGGCCCAGCCTCCAGCCCAGTCCTGCTTCAGCACCAGCCCCAACCCAGCCCCAGCCCCGGCCCCAACCTCAGTCGCAGCCCAGCCCCAACACCGGCCCCAGCCACAGCCCAGCCCCAGCCCTGGACCCAGCCCAGCCCCAGCCCCAGACCTGCCCCAGCCCAGCCCCACCCCTGTCCCCAGCCCCAGCCCCAGCACAGCCCTAGCCCCAGCCCTAGCCCAGACGTGCCCTCAGCCCCAGCCACAACCCAGCCCCAGCCCCAGCCCTGTCCCAGCCCCAGTCCTGCCCCAGCCCCGGCCCCAGCCCCGGCCCCTGCCCAGCCCCACTCCCATCGCTGCCCCCAGCGCTGCCCCGGCCCCAGCCCCAGCCCTGTCCCAGTCCCTGCCTCAGCCCCAGCCCCAGCCCCAGCCCCACCCCTTGCCCCAGCCCCCGGCCCCAGCCCTTCCCCAGCCCCAGCCCTAGCCCAGCCGTGCCCTCAGCCCCAGCCCCATCCTGCCCCCAGCCCCGGCTCCTGCCCCAGCCCCAGCCCTAGCCCAGCCCTGCCCCAGCCCAGCCCCAGCCCCAGCCCTGCCCCAGCCCAAGCCCTAGCCCAGTCCTGCCCTCAGCCCCAGCCCCAGCCCCACCCTCAACCCCAGCCTAGCCCCAGCCCCAGCCCTGCCCCAGCCCTGCCCCAGCCCAGACCCAGCCCCAGCCCAGCACCAGCCCGGCCCCAGCCCTGCCCCAGCTGTTGCCCCAGCCCTGTCCCCAGCCCCGACCCCTGCCCCAGCCACAGCCCTAGCCCAGCTCTGCCCCAGCTCAGCCTCAGCACCAGCCCTACCCCAGCCCTGCCCCAGCCCCACCCCTAGCCTAGCCCTGCCCTCAGCCAAGACCCAGCCCCAGCCCAGAACCCAGCCCAGCCTCAGCCCCGGCCCCAGCCCTGCCCCAGCCCCAGACCTAGCCCAGCCCTGCCCTCAGCCACAGCCCAGCCCCAGCCCTACCCCGGCCCAGCCCCGGCCCCAGCCCCAGCCCCAACACTAGCCCCTGCCCTGGCCCCAGCCCCAACCCCAGCCCAGCCCCAAGCCCCAGCCCCAGCCCTGTGCCACCCCAGCCCCAGCCCTAACCCAGCCCCAGCCCAGCCCCAGCCACTGCCCAGCCCCAGCCCAGGACCCCAGCCTCGGGCCCAGCCCTGCCCCAGGCCCAGCCCAGACCCCAGCCCAGCCCCACCCACGGCCCCATCCCTGGCCCCAGCCCAGCCCTAGCCCAGCCCTGCACAGCCACAGCCCTAACCCAGCCCTACCCTTAGCCCAGCCCCAGCCCTGCCCCAGCCCTGCCCCAGCCCTGTCCACAGCCCCAGCCCCTGCCCTAGCCCCAGCTCCAGTCCTGCCCCATCTCAGCCCCCCATCCCCAGCCCTGCCCAAGCCCTGCCCTCAGCCC
Organism: Melanerpes formicivorus; assembly: GCF_026170545.1. Taxonomy (NCBI): domain Eukaryota; kingdom Metazoa; phylum Chordata; class Aves; order Piciformes; family Picidae; genus Melanerpes; species Melanerpes formicivorus. The sequence continues at coordinate 1,387 of NW_027145228.1, read as the reverse complement.
AGCCCCAGCCCCAGCCCGGCCCCAGCCCTGTCCCCAGCACCAGGCACAGCCACAGCCACACCCTCGGCACCAGCCCAGCCCCAGCCCCAGCCCCAACCTTGGCCCCAGCCCAGCCCCAATTCCAGCCCTGCCCCAGCCCTGCCCCAGCCCCGGCCCCAGCCCCAGCCCCAGCCTCGGCCCAGCCCTGCCCCAGCCCTGCCCTCAGCCCCAGCCCCAACCCCACCCTCGGCCTCAGCCCAGCCCTGCCCTACCCCCGCCCAGCCCAGAACCCAGCCAAGCCTCAGCCCTGGACCCAGCCCAGCCCCAGCCCCAGCCTGGCCCCAGCCCCAGCCCCAGCCCCAGCCCTGCCCCAGCCCAGCCCGAGCCCTGGACCCAGCCCCAGCCCAGCCCTAGCCCAGCCCTGCCCTACCCCCGCCCAGCCCAGAACCCAGCCCAGGCCCAGCCCTGGCCCCAGCCCCGGCCCCAGCCCCAGCCCTGTCCCAGCCCCTGTCCTGCCCCAGCCCCGGCCCCAGCACTGGCCCCTGCCAAGCCCCACTCCCATCCCTGCCCCCAGCCCTGCCCCAGCCCAGGCCCCAGCCCCAGCCCGGTTTCTAGCCCCAGTCCTGCCCCAGCCCCAGCCCCAGCCCCGGACCCAGCCCTGTCCCAGCCCCAGCCCCAGGCCCACCCGGACCCAGCCCTGTCCCAGCCCCAGCCCCAGGCCCAGCCCCGGCCCTACACTTGGTTCCACCCCTGACCCCGGCCCTGCCCTAGACTTGGTTCCAGCCCTAACCCCAGCCCCGGCCCCAACCTCAGTCGCAGCCCAGCCCCAACCCCGGCCCCAGCCACAGCCCAGCCCCAGCCCCAGACCTGCCCCAGCCCAGCCCCAGCCACCCGCCCAGCCCCAGCCACAACCCAGCCCCAGCCCCAGCCCTGTCCCAGCCCCAGTCCTGCCCCCAGCCCCGGCCCCAGCCCCGGCCCCTTCCCAGCCCCACTCCCATCGCTGCCCCCAGCGCTGCCCAGCCCCAGCCCCAGCCCTGTCCCAGTCCCTGCTTCAGCCTCAGCCCCAGCCCCAGCCCCACCCCTGGACCCAGCCCCCGGCCCCAGCCCTTCCCCAGCCCCCAGCCTCCTAGCCCAACCGTGCCCTCAGCCCCAGCCCCCAGCCCTGGACCCAGCCCCAGCCCAGCCCAGCCCTGGACCAAGCCCCAGCCGCAGCCCCGGCACCAGCCCAGCCCTAGCCCAGCCCTGCCCCAGCCCCAGCTTCACCCCCGGCCCCAGCCCCGGCCCCTGCCCAGCCCTACTCCCATCCCTGCCCCCAGCCTTGCCCCAGCCCCAGCCCTGACCCATCCCCAGCCCAGCCATAGACTTGGTTCCTGCCCCAGCCCCAGCCCAGAACCCAGCCCCAGCCTCA
>NW_027145227.1:0-25808 GCF_026170545.1 Melanerpes formicivorus | reverse complement strand
ATCTTACTTTTCTCCACAGCCTAGGCAAATATTAAATCAAATCCCTTTCTTCTCTCCCCTCTCGCGAGGTATCGATTGGGGGTGTTATATATCAGCTAAGCAGAAGGAGAACATGCCATAACTTTGATTGATCATCCCTGGGTTTCTGGCACTAATTCTGTGACAAGAACATGCTTTGCTGCCCATCCTTGTCTGTGCTTTACTTCAGAGGCCTTCTCCCCCGCCCCATTCTCAGGGGTTGAAAGATGGGAACGGCGTAACGTAGGAGGTCTCTCTAGGTGACTTTCTGCCCAAGGAGCTTGGGACAGCTGCGAGCTGAAGGACAGGCAAATCACAGAATTTCAGGGGCTGGAAGGGACCTCAAAAGCTCATCCAGTCCAACCCCCCTGCCAGAGCAGGAGCACCTACATCAGATTGCACAGGAATGCATCCAGGTCAGTTTTTGAATATCTCCCAGAGGGGGGAGACTCCACAACCCCCCTGGGCAGCCTCTTCAGGGCTCTGTCACCCTCACAGGGGAATTTTTTTTCCCCCTCATATTTATGTGAAACTTGCTATACCTCAGTTTCCACCATTGCCTCTTGTGTTGTCATTGGGCACCACTGAACAGAGCCTGGCTCCAGCCTCTTGGGATTCACCCTTTACATATTTACAAACATTGATTGAGGTCACCCTCTCTCCCAAAATACTGTTCCCTTATGTCATGCTCCAGGCTTGGGGGCAGAGTGGCTGGAAACTGCCCAGCAGAGAAAGACCTGAGGTGTTAATCGATGGTGGAGTCACCATCTCTGGAGGTGCTCAAGAAATATGTGGACTTGGCTCTTTGGGGCATGGTTTCATGGCCAGGGTGGTGTTAGGTTGACAGCTGGATTCAGAGATCTTGGAAGTCTTTTCCAACCAAATCAGTCCTATGATTCTATGATAGTCGGCTGAAGATGAACCAGAGTGTGTCCAGGTGGCCAAGAAGACCACCAGCATCCTGGCCTGGACCAGCAATGCTGTGGCCAGCAGGATCTGGGAAGTTATCATCCTCCTGTACTCAGCACTGGTGAAGCCACATCTTGAGTACTTGTTTCAGTTTTGGGACTCTTACTCCAGACAAGACATTGAGGTGCTTGAGCAGCTGGTGAAGGATCTAGAGAACAAGACTGGTGAGGAGCAGCTGAGTGAAGGACCTGGGGGTGTTCAGCCTGGAGAAAAGGAGGGCTAAGGGGAGACCTCATTGTTCTCTACAGCTCCCTGAAAGGAGCTGTCCCTGGTATCAAGTGATTAAACAAGTGGAACATGGCCTCAAGTTTCATGAGGGGAGGTTTAGGTTGGACATTAGAAGAACCTTCTCCAATAAAAGTGTTCTCAAAGCCTGGCACAGGCTGCCCAGGGAGGTGGTTGAATCTCCACCCCCTGGAGGTGTTTCAAAGAGGCAGAGATGTGGTGCTGAGGGCCATGGTTCAGCACCAGCCTTGGCAGAGTTAGAGACTGGTTGGACTGGATGGTTATTAAGGTGTTTTCCAAACTAGAAGGTTCTATGAAATACACCTTGCTTACCAAAACAGAAGAAAGGAGACAGAGGGGTGAGGAAGTCTAAGAGAGAAGGTGTGAGAACAAATTACAAATGAGTTGCTAGATCAGAACACTAAAAGCAGAAGTCTTCAAACCAGATATGGTGATTCCATCTCCAGGGTCAAAGATGCCTCTGTTGCAGCAGAATGCTTCATCTGTTACCAAAATGCACTGTGGTTTGGGATCAGCATCACCTCTGAATTCACAAGGCTCTGCTCCTGCAGGCCACACAGTGAATGTCCAGGACCCCATTAGGACTTTGGTTCTGAATCCTTGCTTCCTCTTTTCCTCTGCTGGGGAGGCTCCAAAAATCTCCCCACAAGTTTTTGTGGAGGCCAGGGAGACTGGTGGAGAAATAATTTCTCTCCCATGGTTATTTTGGCCCCACTAAATAACAGCAGGAAATGCTGTTAAGAATACAACATAATTCAGCCTCATCCCTTGACAGATTTCACTTGGGGGGAGGATAAATTCATCCCCTGTCGGATTTCAAAAGCTGTCCACTGCCGGTTCCTAATGAATCAAACCAGCTCTGGGTAACAATAATTTCTACAAATCTGCTTATCTGGGCTAAATGTTTATCCCTTTAGCTGCAAACCTCTTGATCCAAAATCATTGTTATAAAACATAAGCAGGGAGTGTCTGCAACAAGCATGTAATTGAAAGGCTCTTAACTTGCTGGGCTGTTAAAAGTGTTCAGCAGAAAACCAGGAGCAGGAATGGAAGTGCCTGGCACCTACAGATTCCTTTCTACAAAACAGCAGATGGGAGGCTTTAAAATCACTCCTCAGGAAAACCAACCAAACAAAACCCCAAACCAAACCAAGAACCCAACCCTGAAGGTGCTGGATGAAAGCTGTGTGGTGAGCGTGGGGCACGAGCGGTTTGTGTGGTGTCATAAGACACCGGCTGGTGAGATGAAGAGATACTTGGAATTCAGACCCAAGAATAAATCATCAGAGACAGGGAGAAGAGACAGAAGAGAGGAGAGAGATTCCAAACAAACAAAACCCCAAACCAAACCAAGAACCCAACCCTGAAGGTGCTGGATGAAAGCTGTGTGGTGAGTGTGGGGCACAAGCCGTTTGTGTGGTGTCATAAGACACCGGCTGGTGAGATGAAGAGATACTTGGAATTCAGACCCAAGAATAAATCATCAGAGACAGGGAGAAGAGACAGAAGAAAGGAGATAGATTCCAAACAAACAAACAAACAAACAAAAAGCCATGGAAACATTGCAGTGAAGGAGAAACTCTTGGGCTAAAGCAGCCTGATGGAAGAGCGGCAGAGAGAAGTGCTGGCTGTGAGCTGTAATGAATCTGATGGGGCTGGAGTAAAGCATTGCTTAAATGGCAATCTGTGGATTGATCAGGCTGGTGGAGTGTGGTCAGACTCACAGTATGGCATTGGCCCTCCAAAATCATGGCCACCTGCTCCCAGGTAAATGTAGTCAAAGAAAACAAAAGGGGACGATGAAAGTGGAGCTCGTGTGTGGTAACCATTGAGGCGATGCCAGCACATCATAGTCACAGAATGCTTTGGGCTGGAAGGATCAGCAGGTTCCAACCCCCCTGCTCAAGCCCCCAACCAACCTGGCTTTCAACATTGCCAGGCTTAGAGTCTCCACAGCTTCTCTGGACACCCTGTTCCAGAGCCACACCACCCTCATGAGGAAGAATTTCTACCCAACCTCTCATCTAAATCCAGCTTCTTCCTGTTTGAAGCCCTCAGCCCTTGTCCTGTCACTCCATGCCTCTACAGCTCTCCTGTAGAGGTACTGGAAGGCTGCTCTAAGGTCTCCCTGGAGCCTTCTCTTCTCCAGGCTGAACAGCCCTAACTCTCCCCAGCCTGTCCTCACAGCAGAGGTGCTCCAGCCCTCAGATGATCTTTGTGGCCTCCTCTGCAGCTGTTCCAGATGGTCAGAGATTGTCTCTGCAGAATGCCCATGTTGCCTGTTAATTTAAAGGAGCTGAGGAGCAACACTCTGTGTGAGCTCCTGAGAGTCTCCTGCAGATCTCCAGTGCCAGACTTCTTTTTGTAACCCTACAGCAAATTACTGCAGCTCTTACTGAGGGTCATCAGAGAAGGCTGCTCTCTGGAGGAACCACCTTAGTTCACTGAGCCAGCAATGTGCTCTTGTGGCCAGGAAGGCTAGTGACAGTCTGGGGTGGAATAGAAGAGGTGTGACCAGTAGGTCGAGAGAGGTTCTCCTGCCCCTCTACTCTGCACTGGAGAGGCTGCCACTGGAACATTGTGTCCAGGTCTGGGCCCCTCAGTTCAAGACAGACAGTGAGCTGCTTGAGAGAGTCCAGCACAGAGCCATGAGGATGATTGAGGGAGTGGAACATCTTGGGTATGAGGAGATACTGAGGAAGCTGAGGTCTCTTTATCTTAGAGGAGAGGGGACTGAGAGGTGACCTCATTGCTGTTGCTAAAGCTGTGCAGGGTGTGTGCCCAGAGGCTGGAGCCAGGCTCTGCTGGGTGGTGCCCAGTGCCAGCACAAGGGGCAGTGCTGGAAGCTGAGGCACAGGGAGTTTCATGTAAATATGAGGGAATTCTTTTCCCCTGTGGGGGTGACAGAGCCCTGGAACAGGCTGCCCAGGGGGGTTGTGGAGTCTCCCTCTCTGGAGATACTCAAGACCTGCCTGGATGCATTCCTGTGTAACCTGGTGTAGGTGCTCCTGCTCTGGCAGGGGGGTTGGACTGGATGAGCTTTTGAGGTCCCTTCCAGACCCTGAAATTCTGTGATTCTGTCATTGTTAGGGTGCTCCAAGTGGGGGGGGGGGATTCCAAAGCCATCAGCTGGTAGATGTAGCAGCCAGAGAAAAGTATTTCACTGCAAAATGAGCTCTTGGAGTGCTCAGAACCACCCTAGGTCAGGGCTGCTGCCTTGTGTGTCTGCTGCACCGAGGCTGCTGGTCACTGAGAACGTGAAGGGCCATGCAGTGGCAGATGGCTCTTTATTTACCATTATTTCAGGTAGATTGGACCTGTGTTATTTACAGCTCCAAAAACTAACAGTGCAACCTTGGCTTGGGCTCATGTGTGCCACTTGGCACTTTGTCTGCAGTCAGCATTGCTTCAGTGGCATTCAGATAAACAAATTACAGGAGGAGAAAGCAACAAATGCAGCTTAGGACTAATTCCCCTCCACCCACCGAATCACTGAGGGCCTTTAAGAGTGTTCAAAGGCAAATTACACTTCAGTGCACAGGATTTAATTTGCATCTGCCAACTTCAGAAGGGGGATTTAGTTGGATAGGGCATTTGCATTCCCTAGAAGGAGCTGGTGGCTAATTAAACTAAGATCATGTGTGAGTTTGCACAGCGAGGACAGAACATGCAGGTCCGGCCAGGAGGAAGGAGCAGGCTGGGTGCACAGGAGGAGAGCTGCTCTCCTTTGGACACGCCAAATACAAAGTGTCAGGAGAAGGTGTGTAGGGAGAAGCCCTCAGCTTGCACCGGCAGAGGGTTCTGCACCCTTCCTGCAAATGCTCCCAGCTCGATCTGCTCTGAGAGTGCTTCAGCAGGCATTGAGAGCCTGCAGCATGGCCTGGCTCAGCTCCAGCAGCACCTCCTGGAGCAAAGAGCCTTGCAGGAGCAGGACCTCCCTGGAAAAGTTCGGTAACCTCCTCTGTTCTGCAGGCTGGAGCTGTTGTGAAAACAACTTTCTGGTTTTACTCTCCAATCTTGACCAGGACACAGCCTGCTCTGTGTCCACAGTGTCAGTCACAGCACTGGGGCCAGAGTGATGTGTTGGCTCTCAATTAACCCAAATTAATCAGGAAAGAGCCCACGTTTCCCTGCATCCCAGCATTCCCAGGCCCACCTGTAGGAAGATACAGAGTACAGAATTAACCAGGTTGGAAAAGACCTTCAAGATTATCAGGTCCAACCTATTACCCAACACCATCTTATCAACTAAACCATGGCACCAAGTGCCTCATCCAGGCTCTTCCTAAACTCCTCCAGTGATGGTGACTCCACCCTGGGCAGCCCATTCCAATGGTTAGTCTCTCTTTCTGTGAAGAACTTCTTCCTAACATCCAAACTAATCCTCCCCTGGCACAGCTTGAGACTATGTCCTCATGTTCTGCCACTGGTTTCCTGGGAGAAGAGACCAACCCTCACCTGGCTACAACCTCTCTTCAGGTAGTTGTAGATGGCAATAATCATAGAATCAAGGAGGTTGGAAAAGACCTCAGAGATCATCAAGTCCAACCTATTACCTAATCCCTAACACTAACATCCTGACATCTGACATCCCTAACACCTCCTGACAACTAAACCATGGCTCCAAGTGCCACATCCAAGCCTTTTTTGAACACCTCCAGGGATGGGAACTCCACCACCTCCCCGGGCAGCACATTCCAATGGCCAATTACTCTTTCTGGGAAGAACTTTCTCCTTACCTCCAGCCGAAACTTCCCCTGAGCCTCCTCTTCTCCAGGCTAATGATGCTGAGCTGTCCTGGCAGCCAGATCCCACCCAGCAAGTGCAGAGTCAAAACAAACCAACTCAAACAGCTAAGCAAAGAGCCACTTTGTATTTTCTTCCTTTGGTTATGCTGAACCAATTTGTTTTGTTTTGCTTTGTTTATTTCCTTCTAACTGCTGCTCTAGGCACAGAGGAAACTCTCTCAAGGCAGCCTGGGCCGCAGGAGACAGAAGTGTTTCTTCCCTGCCATCAAAGATTTGGGGGAATCAGTAAACTGTGGCAATTATTTTCACAGATCAATAGATTTTAAGGGCAGATAGAAGCACAATTACAGCCATCCAGCCTGATTTCCTGTCGTGCAGTGTGGCAGAGTGATTCCTTTGCTGAGCCCAACACCAGGTGATCAAAGCTCAATGTATCTCCTAGCAAGGCATCCTGCCTTGACTCCAAGGCACCAGGTGACAGAACACGAGCATCATCCCCCAGTAAGCCCTGTGATGATAAATGGCCTACCTGCTCAAAACATGGCTAGTTATTTCCACCTCCAATTCTTCTCATACCCATCTTTGAGCTACTGAAAGCAGTCTGCTGGGATGAGGAGCTCCAAGCATCAGATATGCAGCTGACAGAGGCCATTCCGCTCTTGCAGCTTGGTTTTGGATGGTGATCAGACCACACTTTGCTCTTAGTAGCAATGTGTAAGCCCTTCCTGAGCTCATGACCACACTGAGGTCTTCATTCAGCTCTCTACAACTCCTTGAAAGGAGGCTGGAGTGAGGTGGGGGGTTGGTCTCTTCTCCCAAGTAACAAGTGACAGGATGAGAGGAAATGGCCTGAAGCTGCACCAAGGTTTAGGCTGGAGATTAGGAAAAACTTCTTTGCTGCAAGAGTGGTCAGGGATTGGATCAGGCTGCCCAGGGCAGTGCTGGGGTCACCATCCTTGGAGGTGTTCAGGGAAATTGTAGCTATGGCACTGTGGGCCACGGTTCAGTGGCCATGGTGTTGGGTTGACAGTTGGATTTGATGCTCTTAGAGGTCTTCTCCAACCTTTGGGATTCTGTTCTCTGAATATGTTGCATGTCCAGGGACTGTGTTTCACTGTGGCATATTGTTGCTGGAGCTGCCTCTGAAGCCTTTGGTCATCCAGTGAGTGTCTATCTGTCAAGGAAGGGATGAGATGCACTGATCTGTGCATGCCCAGGCTGCAAGCCGCCCGCCCATGTCTGGGTTTCTCCCAGGCAAGCTCAGCAGAGCAGCCCTAGCAGGCTCAGAGGGAAATCCCAGCCTCATTAAAAGCAAGAAGTTTTGTTTTTCTCTCTGCTGGGCCTGACATTTCATTTAGAAACTTTGGGGCTGAGACTCTTCCTGCTCCGGCTGTGCGGGCTCTCCTTGCAGCCGGTGCTGAGAAGCCCAGCTCTAGCTCCCGCTCCAGCTCCAGCTCCAGCTCCAGCTCCAGCTCCAGCTCCAGCTCCAGCTCCCTTTCCCACAGTCAAATTTCAGGTCATTTTTTATTTATTTCACAGTGCAGTGCAGCTGGCTTCTCAAACTTCCCCCAGTAAATAGCCCATCTCACCTCTCTCCCAGGGAACAGATGCACACAGATCAAACCCCAGGAAGATGACTGTTTATTTTCTCCCCTGTGACTCAAGCCTGTGCATATGCCGCACGGTGTTGTGGCATTTTCCACTCCTCAAAGGAAGCAAAAAAAATCACACATGACATTAAAGCTTGGCTTTCTAGAAAGCCAGGGAGGGTGTATGTGTGTGTGGGGGGGGGGGGCTGGTTGGTTGGTTTTGTGTTTGGTTGGTTGGTTGGTTCTTTTTCAGATGAAAGCACCCAAACAAAACGACTCTTTGGACAGAAGCAAAGCAGGTAACTTCCCAAGCTAACGAGGTATTTGTGGTCAGGTTGTGATCTGCCAGGGAGTGATAAGCATCTGTGCTAATTCCCTCCAGGAGATAAAAGCCCCTGCCTGCCTTGTCTGCTGGGGAAAAGAAATCCTCCCGTGATACACGGCAGCTTTTAAAACCTCCCTTAGTAATCGAAGCTCCCAAAACTCCTGGGGTTTGCGTTCCCTGCACCGCTTAAAATAGCAGCAGGGTGGTAGGTACCTCCCCGGAGCTCAGAGGTCCTCCCATCCCTCGGTGCTGTCACCTTCCATGGGGCTGCTGGGGAGAGGAGTGTCTGGGTCCCAGCTCACAGGCTGCTCATCCACAGACATCCCTGAGGGGATGGAGGGGTTTTGTCTTCAAATATGCTCTGAAGGGTGGGTGGGAATAGAGCAGGACAAGCGGAGCTTTCCCACTTCTGCAGCAGGCAGACAGACCCTGCTCCCCCGAGAGCTAAAGGCAAAGCTGCCGTTGATTCCCACACTCGGCTCAGATCCACACCGCAGAACAAAGGCCAAGTGCTGCACAGCACAGAGGCAGGAGGACCTCGAGTGCCCCTTCCTGCTTTTTTTATTCCCCAAAACACTGTGTGGAAGCCATCAAAAAGGGAAGGAAAGCCACATCGTGTTGGTGCCGCAGGGCAGCCAGCCTCCTGGATGGAGGTTTCTCGCTAAATAAATAAATAAATGAAAGGGAATGGCACTCGTGGCTCAGTGAGCCTTCAAACCTAACCAAATATGCAAACTTCCTCATGAGGAAAGGGGGAGACAGAAGGGGGGGGGGGGGGGGGGGGGGGGGGGGGAGAGAAGGCAACTCCTCTCCTCAGCATGCTTTGCATGCCACAGGCTCCTGTTGTTCCAGCAAGCTGCAGGCAGCCGTAGGAGATTACAAAGGCAGCTTGATTTCACAGCAGGATGTGGGGGGGACATGGTAGGGGAGGGAAAAAAAAAACCTGTACCGTGCCAATTAACGTAAATTAGCAGGGTCTGCACTCCAGAAATAAACAAACATTGGTGGGAGTAAAGGGCAGCAGCAGGCCAGGTTCCTGCTTCTTCACTGTTGAAACCAAGAGGGTGCAGAATGTTGGTGGCTGCAGCAAGAGAAGCATAGCCAGCAGGTCAAGGGAGGTGATTCTCCCCCTCTGCTCCACTCTGCTGAGACCACACCTGGAGCACTGTGTCCAGTTCTGGAGCCTCTGTGCCAGGAAGGATCTGGAGGTGCTGGAAGGTGTCCAGAGGAGGGCCATGAGGATGAGCAGAGGGCTGGAGCTGCTCTGCTATCAGGACAGACTGAGAGAGTTGGGGTTGTTCAGTCTGGAGAGGAGAAGGCTCTGAGGAGACATAATTGTGGCTGTCCAGCATCTGAAGGGAGCTACAGGAGGGGAGGGACTTCTGAGGGTGTCACGGAGTGATAGGACTGAGGGGGATGGAGCAAAACTAGAAATGGGTAGATTGAGATTGGATGTTAGAAGAAGTTGTTCCCCATGAGGGTGGTGAGAGACTGGCACAGGTTGCCCAGGGAGGTGGTGGAAGCCTCCTGCCTGGAGGTTTTTGCAGCCAGGCTGGATGTGGCTGTGAGCAAGCTGCTGCAGTGTGAGGTGTCCCTGGCCATGGCAGGGGAGTTGGGAGCTGGCTGATCCTCGAGGTACCTTCCAACCCTGAGAATTCTATGATTCCAAGAGGGTGCAGAATGTTGGTGGCTGAAAGCAGGAGGGTTCAAATGCTGGTGGTGTCCATGGGGAGAAGAGAGGATAGTGAATCCAGCCAGAGTAGTGCCTCCAAAGCTCTTCAAAGCTTCATCAGTTTGTAGGATGTGTGAGAGCACTGAGTGGTGCATCTGAGCTAGCAGTGTGAAGAGGTTGGACTCCTTGCAGATGGATCACACGTGGCTGACAGGAAAGAGCCCAGTGCCCCTGGGAGGTGACATCTCACCTGTCCACTGCCAGATGCCAGAGGAATCTCAGCCTTAGGGTCTGATTTCAAGGGCTGTTTGAGAACCTGCAGCTCCAGCTGTAGGCAAGAAGACAAACTGTCTGCAGCTGCCTCAGCACCTTGACAAACCTTGTCAGGATGTGCTCTGAGAGGCTGCTGAGAAGTGGTGACAGCAGCACTGCCCTTCTCCATGCAGGGTGTGAGCACACCAGAGGCTCTGAAGTGTGTTGGCAACACAGCCCTGGGGCAGGACACCTGCTGGAGAGGTGGAGCTGTGCTGCTGCTACGTGCTGACACAGTGCAGGAAACTGAGCATGAACCAGCTGGGGCTGTCAGGGGCAGGTGCAAATGACTGCCCAGGTTCCTGGAAGGACAAGAAGCAAGGCAGGAGCTGTGACAGGAGGTGGCTTCCCAGCTGGGAGCATATTATGCACTGTGACTAAGCTGGGGCTGCTGGTGGGGTCTGAGCAGCAGAGCCTTGGATGGTTTGGAGACAAAGGAGGACTGATGAACCTCTCCTGGGAAGATAGGCTGAGAGAGTTGGGGCTGTTCAGCCTGGAGATGGCTCCAGGGAGGCCTTAGAGCAGCATTTCAGTATCTGAAGGGGACCTACAGGAGACCTGGGGAGGGACTGTTCAGAAGGGCCTGTGGTGATGGGATGAGGGGCAATGGTTTGAAACTGGAGCAGGACAGATTTAGACTGGACATCAGGAGGAAGTTCTTCACAATGAGGGTGGTGGAACACTGGAACAAGTTGCCCAGGGATGTGGTGGAGGCCTCATCCCTGGAGGTATTCATGGCCAAGCTTGATGTGGCCCTGAGCAACTCGATGTGGTTGGAGATGTCCCTGCTGTCTGCAGGAGGCATTGCACAAAATGACCTTCCAAGCCAAGAAGGTTGGACCCAAGAGGTTCCCTTCCAACTTAATGCATTCTGTGGTCTAGTTCCAGCACACTTCTGACCCCAGCCATCACTGGAGGTGCTTAAGAAGAGCCTGGTTGAGACACTCAGTGCCATGGTTTAGTTGATTAGATGGCATTGGGTGAGAGGTTGGACCTGATGGTCTCCAAGGTCTTTTCTAACCTGCTGTATTCTGTACTCCACGAAAACCTGGAGCTTTACAGAACCTGAAAACCCCAGGAGCAATTCACAGGCTGTGCTGTTTTCCAGCCTTTGGTTGATATCCTCAGGTTGGAGACCTCAGCAGCACTTTACTGATTTACAAGCAGCAGGACTGGGTCCTCTCTTCAGGCAGAAAACACACAACTGCCTGCTTTTGGCTGGCACTTGTGTTAGCTCCAATTAGCTGCCCTGACATGATTTGTTCTCCCATCATCGTTGTTGCATAGCTAATCAGAGCCAATAAATATCAACAGCAAAAAACAATTAGCTGGAGTCAGCTGGCCACCCACACCAAGCACATCCGTCCCAGAGCAGAGAGGACACACACATCTCCTGAAGGTGATCAGATTTGGGGGGTTTTATGTCTGTCTGATATTTTTCCCCCTTGTTGGGTTGTTTTGTGGTGGGTTTGGGTTGGTTTGGGTTGGGTTTTTTTGGCTTTGGGTTGAATTAGGCAGCGGAGGTGGATCTGTCAGGCTTGCAGCTATAGTAACACCCCCCCTAAATAAACAATATTGGCTCTCTAGGTATTGCAGTGTTTAATTCCATGTCAGCTCTGTTTATCACTTCATTCCAGAAGATCCTAACATTCTGACATTCCCAGAGCGTGTGTCTGAGAATTAATGAAATATTGAAAGGAGTCTCCAATCAAGGCTTGCACTTGCAGAGGGGGCAGATGAGCAGAGACCCTCCTGCTGCTGCTTGTTCGTAATAGCACTAAAGATGCTGCCCCAAGGACTAGATTGCTGGCACTAACCTAATAGTGGTAATTGATGGGGACAGCCAATTGTGTCTGTGAGCTGCTCAAAAGCAGAGCTGCAATGGGCTGGCTTAGGAGGCTTGAGGAGGAAAGTGACAGCAGCTCTTATCAGATTCCCAGATGGTGCCAGGATGATGACTCAAGAGAGGCAGGGTAAGGTGAGGTAGAGGAGATGGTGCCCCAGGGACTGCCCTGTGGCTCACCAAAGCTGGCAGGGGCCAGAGGCTGAATGCTGGATGTCAGAAGTATAAGAGGAATCCCAGAAATCAAACGAAGTGGGGGGGTTAGAAGGGACCTCTGGGGATCATCCAGTCCAACCCCCTGCTAAAGCAGGGCACCCACAGCAGCTTGCCCAGGAGCACAATGGCCATGGGGGTCTGGAATCTCCAGAGAAGGAGACTCCACAACCTCTCTGGGCAGCCTGCTCCAGCCCTCCAGCACCCTCACACCAAAGATTTTCCTCCCGGTCAGATGCAGCCTCCTGGGTTCCAGTTCGTGCCCATTGTCCCCTGTCTCTGGACACCACTGACTAGAGTCTGGCCCCAGCCCCTTGCGCCCCCACCCCCCACCCCCCTTATCTTTTGCTGAGCATTGCTCAGATCCCCTCTGAGGCTGCTCTTCTCCAGGCTCAACAGCCCCAGGGCTCTCAGTGTTGATCCAAATGCTTTCACCTTCCCAGCTACCAGACACCTCAGCAGCATCAGAGCCCAAGCTCTTTGCCATCCCAGTTTGAATCTGGAGGCACAGGGTTGGGCTTTTATTTAATTCCACAGTTGTCCTTCTGGGCAATTTATGTCACCACCAGTTGATGGAGAAGTATATTTATTACCTCCAAGTTCCTTGGCTGCCCTGCTCTCCTGCTGGAGCAGCAGGCTCTCCAGCCTCGAGCCTCTGTGAAGCTCTGCCAGCACGCACAATGCCAGCACTCCCAGCTCCCATTTCAAAGGAGCCTCAACCTTTGCAGCCTCTGTGAAGAAAAGCCTGGCAATGTGGGCAGCTGTACAGTGGGCTGAGCATCTGAGGGAGCTGATAAAGAGCCTTCTGTTCATTATCCCTGCAGCTCTCCTGGTATTTCAGCAGCGCTGAGGACTCCGAAGGTAGAGGGCAAGTTTTGGCGTGTGTGGGGTTAGCGATGCTGCCCCTGGGACACTGTCTCTGGGAGAGCTATCCTTTTACATTTAATTTCTAAATTGGCTGGGCTTGTGCTTATTGCATCTTACATCACCAGCTTCATTTCATTGGCTTTATTTCCCTGGGGCTGAGCTTTGCTCACAAAGTGGCCACCTGCAGGAAAAGGGCAGCGGGAGACAGGTGCAGGGAGGGACTCTGCTGAGGATCTATCTGAGAGCCAGGTGAAGATTATTGGATCACTTGATAATTCTCCCCAGGTTTCAAAACCTGGCTTAATTCTGTGCTTCTCTGAAGTGTCCAGACTCCAGAGTGATAGGACTGAGGGGAATGGAAAAAAAGCTAGAAGTGGGTAGATTGAGATTGGATGCTAGGAAGAAGTTCTTCTCCATGAGGGTAGTGAGAGACTGGCACAGGTTGCCCAGGGAGGCCTCCTGCCTGGAGGTTTTTGCAGCCAGGCTGGATGTGGCTGTGAGCAACCTGCTGTAGTGTGAGGTGTCCCTGCCCATGGCAGGGGGCTTGGAACTGGCTGATCCTTGAGGTCCCTTCCAACCCTGACAATTCTGTGATTCTATGACTCCCTGACTCTGAAAAACAGGACTGGAAATCTTAGACGAAGGAGCCTTTCTCAAGAGAACTTCTGCACTTCATGTGCTCCTTGTGATCAAAGCTGAGAGGTGAGGGAAGGTGCAATGAGCCTGGGCCAGGAGCTTATCAACAGGGATTGATCTTCCTGATCCATCTTTCAGATGGATTCAGCTGCTGAGGAGGTCAGGGCTAAATTGGCAGTGGCCGAGATGGAAGGGGCAAGAAAAGGATGAGGGAAATGAGGTTGGCAGAGCTACTCCATGCTGCAAGATGTTCTCAATTAGACTTCAGAGGAGTCACAGCAATATCCAGCAACTAATGGAAGATTTCTCAGTGGATTTTCCCAACACAAGTAGTACTTCAAAGAAGTATTGAAGTGGGTGCAGAGGAGGCCATGAAGATGGTCAGAGGGCTGGAGAACCTCCCCTACAGGGACAGGCTGGGAGAGTCAGGGCTGTTCAGCCTGGAGAAGAGAAGACTCCAGGGAGACTTTAAGCAGCCTTCCAGTACCTGAAGGGGCTCCAGGAGAGCTGGGGAGGACTTTGGCAAGGGCTTAGAGTGACAGGATGAGAGGGAATGGATTGGAGCTTGAGGAGGGGAGATTTAAACTGGAATTTAGGAAGAAATTCTTTCTGGTGAGGGTGGTGAGACACTGGAGCAGGTTGTCCTGTTGTGGATGTTTCCTCCCTGGAGGTCTTCAAGGCCAGGTTGGATGAGACCTTGAGCAACCTGGGCTCGTGGGAAGTGTCCCTGCCCATGGCAGGGGAGTTGGAACTGGATGAGCTTTGAGGTCCCTTCCAACCCAACCCATGGATCTCTGACTGTTTGGACAAGGCTGGGGATCCACTTAGGGATCCTTCCAAACTCAAACCCTTTGGGCCCTGCTCTCATGGACTAGAGGCTGTCTCTTCAGAAGCACTGGGATGATGCTTGCCCCCAGATCCTGCTATCCAGTTGCTAGTCCTCCAGATTCTGGGCAGACTTCAACATGTGAAGTCATCAGAGCTTTTTTAGAGGTTTTTCTTCTTCTATTAGCAAGTTGCATGCAAATGCATGCAAATAGATGTAAATAGATGAGCACTTTCTGCAGCCCAGGTTATTAAAGGAGCTGGTACTCATAAGAGGATTTTCATAATAAGGCTAAGGATCCCACAACATCCATTAAAACACAGTTACTGTAAATTACACTAAATAGGGGGTTGTTATCCCTGACAGAGCTCTGCAAAGGGAGGCAGCAGGGAATGAAGCTGTTTCTCCCACATCACCTCCTGTCTCTTCTCTGTTTCTTGCAGTAGCTGGTAGGGCAAGGCAGTGCAAAGAGGAAAACAGCTCCTCTGGCTGCGATGTGCCCTGGGAAAGGCACCAGCCTGAGGAGAGGAGCTGAGAAAAGCTACGGGCTGGTTTCCACAGAAACGCTCAGAGGAGCTTCATGCTCGGCTGGGAGGCCTGGTGGCCTCCTGGGCAGGAGGTCCAGGAGGGCAGGCAGGCTGAGATGGCCTCTGCCCATGCAGCCATAACCCTTGCAGTCTCACTTGGTCTTTCTGCAGCCCATTCCCTCCTTCCTTTGGCCCTGCACAGGAACAACCAGCACCAGCCCCACTCACACTGCATCTCCAGCACCCCCTCTCTGTCCTCTGCCTTCTCATGTTTCTCAGGGTGTGTTTTGGGGGACTCCTCTCACACTAACAACCTGATCTCACTTGGTAAGGAAACAGATTCCTTGCCTGATCTTAACATAGCCCACAAAACCTTTCACTGCTCAGTTTTAAGACTCAGCTTGCCAAGGTCAGGGTGCTGGACCATCTCATTTCAGCTGTGCTATCACCTAGAAAGGTTGGACCTTTGGGGTCCCCTTCCAGCCTGGCATTCTGTGAGCCTGTGATTCCCTTGCCCTGACACTGACCACTTGTTGCCCTGCCCTGGGTTTGAAGAGCCATGTGGCTCCAGCCCAGTTCCTCCCAGCATCCATTGGAGTCAGCAGGTGAAGAACCAAGACCACCTTTTCCACTTGAGTGATAATCCACCCTGGCAGGCTCTCAGGCTGACTTTCCCCACTGCTCCTCCTGGGAGCACTGGGTATCTTTCTTCTCCCATCTACAGGACTGTGAGTGGTCACATGCAGCCCTCCCCCCATCCCTGGTGCACACCCACTTGGAGTCCTGCAGCCTGGGGGCTGAGCATGTGCCTGCTGTGAGCAGAGCAAAGCCTGCAAAACAACAACTGTGCAAACAAAGCCTCTCTTATCAGCCTGCAATGTGCAGAGGAAGCCCAGACCCCACGCCTGCTTTCCCTTGGCCAGGTTTAACCTCTCCATCCTGAGCTCAGCTGGGTCCAGTTTGTTCCACCTCCCTGAGCCATGAGGAGCAGCTTGTGCTTCATGCTTTTTCTCCCTTGAATGAGATCTCCTTGCTCTGTCAGGTCCCTCTTTAGTGTACCATGGGCAGTTTCTGTCTCTAGCCAACCTCCTACACACACAGCCCCCTTGCCTTTTTTTCCCCTGTTGGGGACTACACACTGCATGGGGGAGAAATGTCCTTTGATGGGAGGGAGAGAAGGAGGGACACCATGGCCCATTTGGAGCTGGCCCTAAATCCTCCCATCCTCACCAGTGCAGCCCTTGTTCTTGACACTCCTTTGAAGCTTTGGGCCCGAGGCTGTTTCAGCTGTGGTCATTTCACCTTTCCTGCTAATTCTTCAGGAAATGTTTTGCAGCTTCCTCAGCTTTAGGTCTGGCCTGGTCTGGCAGGGGCTGTTACAAAACCCAAGCAGCAAAGCAGGTCACTGGGGATAAAAATGAAAGCATGTCCCCAGCTTGCAGTGGCTGCAAATAGCTGGGAGCTCCCTGGGGCAGGCAGAGCACTCCAGGCCACTTACAGAGACAATGAGGTTGGGGAGTTCAGCACCTCAGGCTGCTTCAGTGGTCAGGGGGAGGGAAAAGATATCTCCCGAGGGTTATTCAGAGCACTTGTTTGAACATCCTCCTCTGAACTGCCCTCAGGAGAAGGAACTGAGCTGGTGTGGTAGGTGGCTGAAGGTCTGTGTAGATGATGTCCTGCCTAGCAAGCTGCAGTGAGAAGCAGCTCTAAAGTGTCTCATGCATGTGGTCACAGCTCTCATGTCAAACCAAGAGCTCCACACCCCCATAGCAATGCAGGGGGACCACACACAGTACATCCTAGCTGTCCCCTAGGGTGGCAGAGAGCTCAAGCTTTTGAAAGGAAGGGAGAGGATCTTCTGTAAATTGCCCTGCCTATGAAACAGCTATTCCCTAAAACATAGCCCACCTCTTGGGATTCAGGTGAGGACAGGGACAGGAGGTGACAGAACAGATGAGTCACAGAATCACACAATGGTTTTGGTTGGAAAAGACCCTAAAGGTCATTGAGTCCAGGAAGAGCAGGAAAGGGGAAGAAAAGGAAGAGACACCAGGGCTTGAAGTGACATTTGGTTCATCAGCTGTGATTCCCAGAAGGCTTTATGATGAGGAAGATGAAGTAAAGCACTCTTGCTCCTCTCCAGACAGAAGGCAGAGCATGCCCCACCTGTGCCTGTCTGGCCAAGCCCTGGACACAGCCCTCACCCACACCTGGAGGGGGCTGGCAGGGGTCCAGTGCTGCACCCCAGTTCTTCCTGCCAGTTTGGGTGGCAGATGGGATCTCATCTGGCCTTCACCTGTGCTCTGCCCTTCAGCTGGGGCCTGCCTTCCTCACACCTTTACAAGACACCTGGATGCTGAGGGGATGTAGACATTGCCTAGGTCTCCTGCTGCTCTCTGTGGGAGGAACAGCAGAACCTTCTGAGACACCCAATTAGTGCTGTGAGTGTGCTGAGGAGCTCCTGCAGCTCCTGGGGCTGAGGTGTCCAACAGCCTAGCAAAATGTCACAGCCCTACAAGCCTGTGAGAAGAACCTGCTGCAGAGCTGGGCAGGCACAGCTGGAGCAGCAGGAGCCATGTGAGCCTCATTAGTTTGTGGCAGTGCTGGGGATTGGAAATAGGAGCATCTTGCTGTTCCCAGGTGTTTTGGTCCTGAGAACCAGCCCAGCAGGTCACTAACAGGGACTGTGAATGGGTCACTGCCCAGGAGCTGCAGGACTTGGGCTGCAGGCTCTGCCCTGAGCTCCCTGCATGGCCAGGGAGCAGAGCTGTGCAGTAGCTGCTTTCCTGTGGCAGATGTTTTCTCCAGAATGAACTACAGAAAGGGTTGCCCAAGCCTGGAGCAGGCTGCCCAGGGCAGTGGTGGAGTCCCCATGCCTGGAGGGGTTCCAAGGCTGTATAAATGTGGTGCTGAGGGCCATGGTTTAGTAGTGACCTGGCAGTGCTGGGTTAAGGGTTGGACTGGAGGATCTGAAAGGTCTTTTCCAACCAGAATGATTCTGTGACTGTGATTGCATCCAAACAGCTCCACAGATCCCTTCAACACCCTCCTGGGGCACCCTAAGATGATTTTAAGAGCCAGTGTGCTCTGGTTGGCTTGGAGCTGGGAGTCCTGCCTGTGCTGTGGAGCTGTGGTAGCTCCTGGCTTGCTTGGCAGGTCCTGTCCACTATCAGCCTCAGCAGGCTGCTGGTACAGCCGCACGGCTTATGGTTTATTCATGCCCACGAGCTCCACTGGCAAGAAGGCCTCTCCTGTCCTTCTAAGCACAACAGCTTAGAGAGTGGCAGGGGGGGTTCCAGGACCCCACACACTCGAGGAGCAAAGTCAGGAGAATTTGCATGCTGGCTTTGTGCTCCTGAGGGAAGTCATCTCCTCTGCAGCAGCTTGACAGGCCCTGTTCCAGCAGGCTTGGCAATACGCTGACCTCCCACCTCGGCTTGCTCCCGAGGCACAATGGGAAGAGCCACTTGTCTTGCACCTTTCCTCTGCAGTTTAGAAACCAGCTGTTAGTGGAAGGGAGCTTTAATGGACTGCTGAAAGAGAGAGACCTGTGAATGGGAAGAACATCTGCTTAGGAAATTGTTAGATCACTGTCAGTCAGGCCCAGAAGCAGCCCTACGGCCAGGGGGGGTTGGGTTTGCTGCATGAACCACAACCTGTGATTACAGGGCAGCTGCCAAGGAGATTTGTTTATCTGAACCTCTTCTGCACAGGGTCAAGAAATAGAAGAGGTTTTTCTCCCTCCTCTCAAAATACAGAGATATTTTTTCCCCACTGGGATAAACAAGCAATGATCTGTCAAAGCTTGGAAATATGTCAATGTACAGATCCCACTTCACTATCCTGGAGCACTGCCAGTAGCTCAGCCACCCCCCCTGGACTGCTAAGACTACCCTGCATAGTCTGTCCTGGGGCATCCTGCCATGGGCATAGATTCATAGATTCATTGCATAGTTTGAGTTAGGAGGGACCTTAAAGATCATCCAGTTCCAAACCCCTGCCATGGGCAGGGACACCTCCCACCAGCCCACATTGCTCCAGGCCTCATCCAGCCTGGCCTTGAACACCTCCAGGGAGGGGACATCCACAGCCTCCCTGGGCAACCTGTGCCAGTGTCTCCCCACCCTCACTGGAAAGAATTTCTTTCTAATCTCCAGCCTCGATCTCTCCTCCTCAAGCTTCAATCCATTCCCTCTTGTCCTATCACAACAAGTCCTTGTTTTGAGAGCCGTAGAGTAGAGTAGAGTAGAGTAGAGTAGAGTAGAGTAGAGTAGAGTAGAATAGAATAGAATAGAATAGAATAGAATAGAATAGAATAGAATAGAATAGAATAGAATAGAATTAACCAGGTTGGAAGAGACCTTTGAGATCATCAAGTCCAACCTATCACCCAACACCATCTAATCAACTAAACCATGGCACCAAGTGCCTCATCCAGGCTCTTTAAACACCTCCAGTGATGGTGACTCCACCACCTCCCTGGGCAGCACGTTCCAATGGGCAATCAAGTTGTATTTCACAGAATCCCAGCATGGTGGGGGTTGGAAAGGACCTCTGGATATCATCCAGTCCAAGACCCCTGCTCAAGCAGGGGCAGCCCCAGCAGCTTGCTCAGGATCACAATGGCCAGGGGGGGTTGGAATCCTTCCAGAGAAGGGGATTCCACAACCTCCCTGGGCAGCTTGCACCAGGCCTCCAGCACCTTCACACTAAAGAAGTTTTTCCTCCTTAAGTTCAGATGGAATCTCGTGGGCTCCAGTTTGTTCTCACTGCCCCTTGTCCTGTCACTGGGCACCACTGAGAAGAGCCTGGCCCCAACCCCTTGCCCCCCACCCTCTAGACCTTGATGAGTATTGATCATAGAATCATGGAGTTGTCAGGGTTGGAAGGGACCTCAAGGATCAGCAAGGTCCAACTCCCCTGCCATGGGCAGGGACGCCTCACACTACAGCAGGTTGCTCACAGCCACATCCAGCCTGGCTGCAAACACCTCCAGGCATGAGGCTTCCACCACCTCCCTGGGCAACCTGTGCCAGTCTCTCACCACCCTCATGGGGAACAACTTCTTCCTAACATCCAATCTCAATCTCCCCACTTCTAGTTTTGCTCCATCCCCCCCAGTCCTATCACTCCCTGACACCCTCAGAAGTCCCTCCCCAGCTTTCTTGTAGCCCCCATCAGATACTGGAAGGCCGCAATTATGTCTCCTCAGAGCCTTCTCTTCTCCAGACTTCTTCACCATCAGATCCCCTCTGGGGCTGCTCTTCTCCAGGCTCAGCATCTCCAGGCCTCCAGCAGCCTCAAATTTCTGGTACCAAGTAAAATGATAATAAAAATGTTCAAAACTCAGAAAGAACATTTGGGGAAGACACCAGGGATGAAATACCCTTCCTGGTTTTTCTTCCCCCCCCAACATACTAATTAAATGTGCTCTTTTGAAGTCAGCTCTTTCAGAAAGCATTTAGTGGGGAAAAAAAAAAACAAAACCCAACCCCCACATTCCTAACTGAGAATTAAAGCTGTGACACAAACCCCAGTCGTGGGGCTGCTGTTGCCAACCTGCTCCTTTGCCTTCCCAAAGCTCCAGCCCAGCTCTGGCAGCCTTTCAGCTCTGTGCCATTCCCTCCCAAGTTCTCAAATGGTGTTTGCAAAACAAGTCTCCATTCCTCACATGCCCAGCCCTTGTTTATTCCAGCAGGTCAAGGTTTGGATTTAATTCAGCTTTGATTACACTGCTGATTTAAGGTGTTGGGAGGAAATTTCAGCTTTATTCTACCCAGAAGCATCAAGTGAACCATCTGGCCTAGCTAAAGTACCTGTCCTAAGAGAAGATGAATTGCTCTCAGAGCTGCCTGGTTCTCTCTGGTGCCTGTACAGATAGTCTGCCTTGACTTGGGTTTAGATAACCAAATTAGGACAAATAAATCTCACCTTTAGTGATACTAACTCAATCCTCTGGCTCATGACACTTCTGCCTTACTCCCTTCAGTTCTGCTCTAACTTGCTACCAGGTTGGTAGGTGCCTTCAGGCTTATTCATCACCTCTTCCTATCTCTTCTCTCCTCTGCTGTGCATCTGTCTTGGTACAGCTTCCCTGGGGCTTTGGAGTTAAGGGGAATGTGTTGGGTCCCTTCTACTGCAGCCAGAGTTAGAGCAAAAAGGTGAGAAAAAGCCCAGCCTGCCAGCTGAGATGTTGTTATCCTCACCACTTACTGCTGCCTATGGCTCAGGAGTGCAAGGATATCACAGAACCACAGCATGATGGGGCTTGGAAGGTAACTCTGCATCATCCAGTCCAACCCCCCTGCTACAGCAGGGCACCCAGAGCTTTTTGCCCAGCAGCACAATGGCCAGGTGGGTTTGGAATCCCTCCAGAAAAGGAGATTCCACAACCTCTCTGGGCAGCCTTTCTGGAGGGCTCCAGCACCCTCACCCTAAAGCAGCTTCTCCACCTGTTCAGATGGAGCCTCCTGGGTTCCAGTTTGTGCCCATTGCCCCGTGTCCTGTCATTGAGCACCACTGACAAGAGTCTGACCCCAGCCTCTTGCCCCTCACCCTTTATCTCTTGCTGAGCATTGCTCAGATCCCCTCTGGGGCTGCTCTTCTCCAGGCTCAACACCCCCAGGGCTCTCTGCCTTTCATATGTGTTACGGCAGGAGAGTGTTGGACAATCCACAGGCAAATTCAATGTCACCTCCAGGAACTCCACAGGACTCCCAGGGGCACCCTGGGAGCTGTTGCTGTTGGTACCTATGGTGAAATATTTAGGCTGGCTTCTTTCCACGGACAGGAAGGGATCTTTAACAGAGAACCTTCACCTGTAGAAGGTCTTAGGAGGCTTTTTGCAATTCGTGGGGCAGGCTGGTGTCATTTGCCTGGTAAAATGGGACCTTACAGAGCACAGGACTGCAGCCAGAGAGCAGACCATGGGCAGGGTGCATTACTGCTGCAGCAGTTTCAAGCCTGGTCTTGGAGCCTTGCTGGAGCACCGAGGTTAAGTTCTCTGCTCCGAAAAGGGAAAATATTTTTAATTGCCGTGTCCAGTGAGGCTGTTTGGCCTTTGATGGCTCCCCTGAAAGATGGATTCCAGTGGCTGCAGCTCCAGCAACTCAACACATATCTAAATACAAATGAAACATTTCAGTTTGTAATCAGGCATTAATTAAGGCAGCCAGGCAATGCCCACATCCTGTCAGCCACGAGGAAATATAACGAGCCTCTCAGGTAATGAGTTTCACACACATGTAGAGCCCTTCTCTGAAATAATGAGCTTTGGAAACAATCTGTAGGTGCTGACTAGATATTGATGTTATGAACTCACTGACCCTGTTCCAGGCAGGTCGTGTTTTTCACACAGCATCCTCCCTTCAGGTGGAAGCTTCCTCTCACCAGGGCAGTAATTCAAACCCTGCAGCACACCAACACGCACTGAGCCATCCTGCTTTGCTGTCGAGCCATACAGCCAGCAGCCTTCTCCCTGAGCCTTCAGCAGGAGAAATTGCAGCCCAGTTCTCAACCCCTCCTTCCCTGGGGGGGGGGGTTTGCACTGCTCAGATTAATCTCAGTCCTTGAGCAGAGCCAGAATTTAGAAAGGCCTCTGTTGTGTTGCAGGATGGGCTCATAGTTCTGGGATGCTTTTAGTCGCTTGGGAAATGATGCTTTGGATAATCCTAAGAGTCATTTGGGTTGGTAAAAGACCTCTGAGATCACTGAGTGAGCAAAATCCTCCTCTTTTTTTTCCTTCTTCTTCTTCTTCTTTTTTTCCCCAATTTGGGCATAATTATCAAAGAAAGACTCATCAAGTACCACAGACAGAATGGCCAAATTAGAAATCAAGGGGGACCCATCAGCTTCCTGCAATAGAGAAAAATCAGGCCCCCTTCTCTAGCATGAGGGAAAACAGAGCTCTCCATGGTCAACATCTTGTGTTGCAGCTATCATACCTCAGCCTTGCCTGCAATTAGAATCAGACAATTGTTTGGGATGGAAAAGACCTCCCAGATCATCCAGCCCAACCTTCAACCCAACGCCACCATGGTCATTAAACCATGTCCCAAACTTCCATGTCCACACATCTCTCGAACACCTCCGGGGATGGTGACTCCACCACCTCCCTGGGCAGCACGTTCCAATGGCTAACAACTCTCTCTGTGAAGTTCTCCTCACCTAAACTTCCTCTGGCTCAGCCTGAGACTGTGTCCTCTTGCTCTGGTGCTGGTTGCCTGGGAGAAGAGATCAACCTCCACCTGGAGGTGTTCAAGAGGGGATTGGATGTTGCACTTGGTGCCATGGTTTTGCAGTCATGAGGTGTTGGGTGACAGGTTGGACTTGATGATTCTTGAGGTCTTTTCCAACCTTATTGATTCTATAATTCTATGTTTTGCATCTTGGTCCCCTTGGAATCCTCTGCTCTTAAGGCTGCATTTCTCTGAGGGCTTTTTCCTGCTCATTTTGTTCAACAGCATCCAGTCCAAGGGAAGGGGGCTGGAAAAGTCTCTTGTGCCCATTTCCCACCACATTTTAACAAAAGCAACTCTTAAGAACACAACTGTGAAAAACAACCCAGAACACCACCAAAAACATAACAACCAAACCAAGCAACTAACCTTTAGGAGGTAAAACCGTCCACTGGAATCACCGAGAGTGATTTGATATTTCCCCCCACGAGGGGATTCAAATCAAGATGCTTTAGAGTCAGACACATCACCTGCCTCACAGCTAAAACAAAATCAGCTGTGGAGTTTAGTAACCTGTGGTATCTGTGCCTGATTTGCTTTGATTTACTGCAAGTAGCTGCTGCAGAAAACATGGACTTGGCTGTCGTCTTTCCTGGAGTGAACTGAGGCAGCAAGAGGAAAAGAACATTTAAGCTTCGGTTTGCTTGACCTTGGAGGTTGTGTGGCTCTTTGATCAGCTGTGAGCCAGGTTTAGAATAGGATAGAACAGAATAAACCAGTTTGGAAGAGACCTTTAAGGTCATCGCATCCAACCTATCATCCAGCACCACCTAATCAACTAACCCATGCAACCAAGCACCCTGTCAAGTCTCCTCCTGAACACCTCCAGCGATGGTGACTCCACCACCTCCCTGGGCAGTCCATTCCAATGGGCAATCACTCTCTCTGTGTAAAACTTCCTCCTGACCTCCAGCCTGAACCTCCCCTGGCACAGCCTGAGACTGTGTCCTCTTGTTCTGGTACTGGTGGCCTGGGAGAAGAGACCCAAACTCTGCCTGTCTACAACCCCCCTTCAGGTAGTTGTAGAGAGCTATAAGGTCACCCCTGAGTCTCCTCTTCTCTAGGCTAAGCAGCCCCAGCTCCCTCAGCCTCTCCTCATTTGTGTTCCAAGCCCCTCACCAACTTTATTGCCCTTCTCTGGACACGCTCCAGCAAGTCAAACAGTTTCACCCAGTGTCCTCACTGCTGCCACCAGATAGGGAGCATTTGTGTGTGCCCTGGGGTAGATGAATGAGTGGACAGCAAAGCAAAAATATCAGAGCTGCCAGCATGATTTGGTTTGGAAGGGACCCTCTGGGGAGCATCTAGTTCAAGCCCCCTGCCCCAGGGTCATTGAAGCATAGAATGGTTTAGGTTGGAAGGGATCTCAAAGATCATCCAGTTCCAGCCCGCTGCCATGGGCAGGGACACCTCCCCACCAGCCCAGGTTTCTCAAGGCCTCATCCAACCTGGCCTGGAACACGTCCAGGGGAGGGGACATCCACAGCCTCCCTGGGCAACCTGTTTCCTCACCCTCATGGGGAAGAATGTCTTCATCATGCCTCATCTAAACTGAGCTTTTTCCAGTTCACCAGGTTGGGAAGGGAGAGCAGGATGGTGTTGAGCCTCAGCAAGCATTAGGGGAAAGTGTAAAGTGTCTCTTGGAGCAGCTAGCAGCAGGGCTTGAACCCAGGATCTCCTGTAACAGGATTGCACAAGGCAGAGGCAGAAGGGTCCCTCTGGAAAGGGACTTTTTACAGGGGCTGGTAAGGGACAGGGCAAGAAGCAATAGCTTTGAGCTGGAAGAGGGGAGATTGAGACTGGAGATGAGGAAGAAATTCTTGACAGTGAGGGTGGGGAGACACTAGAACAGGTTGCCCAGGGAGGTGTTCAGGGCCAGGTTGTATGAGGCCTTGAGCAACCTAGGCTGGTGGGGAGGTGTCCCTGCCCAGGGCAGGTGGGTTTGAGCTGAATGATCTTTAAGGTCCCTTCCAACCCAAACCATTCTGTGCTCATGACTAACCATGCAGCCTGTGCTGAGCCTGTGCATGCTCTCAGGGAGAGGAGCTGCACCCAGGAGAGAGAGCAGAGGCTGCCTCTGCCATGTGGAGGCAGCTGGAGCCGAGTCTGGGCTCCTGACCCATCACCCAGCAGCGAGCAAGCAACGTTCTTCGAGAGGCCTCTCTACCTTGTTCCCACTAGGTGTGTGTACCAGAGATAAGAGGGAGTGAGCCTGGGATCCGTTTATTTAACTGTGTAAACAACTCAGCTGACAGCTAAAATTACAAGCTGCTGGTGAAAGCCTTTGCCTCGCCTGTTGATCCACCGTGTACCCAGCCCCTATCTGCCTCCCTGCTGTGCACACAACAAACTTCAATAAAGCGAAGCTGGAGTCCAGGCAGCCTCTGTTACACAAAGAGCTACCTTCACCACACAGACAGGACTTGATTACAAATGCTCTCAAAAGATAACAGATACTTTAATTATCATTTTTTTCCATCCCCTTTCCTGCACCACTCTAATCCACAGAGGCACCCTCAGCTTGGATAAGCTGCCTGTTGCTGTCTCTGTAGCTCCCTCTCTCTCTTTTTTACTTTCTCAGTATGCAAAAAAAAAACACCCTTTCCAGCAACATTGCAGAGGATTATGTTAATAGAGAGACTCAGGGACTGTAATTCCCAGCTGGTGTAAGCAGAAATAATTCTGACTTTGGTGAGGTAGAGCCAACACTGCCCAGTTTAAGACCCGGCTTGAAGCAGTTTCCCACCTGTTCAAGCCAGTCTAACAGGACACCCACCACT
>NW_027145226.1:0-25818 GCF_026170545.1 Melanerpes formicivorus | reverse complement strand
CCTACCTTATTCCTGTGCTGAGATACAGGCTGCTCCAACCTGCTGTAAAATGCTTGATTTCGAGAGTGAGCGAAACTAATGAAAACATTGTTGGGGTAAAACCTAAAGGGAAAGACCTAGCACCAAATCCAATTTGCCATCTGATCTAACTTCTGGAGGCAGTCAAAATGAGTATTTGAATTCTTCCCTACCTTATTCCTGTGCTGAGATACAGGCTGCTCCAACCTGCTGTAAAATGCTTGATTTCGAGAGTGAGCGAAACTAATGAAAACATTGTTGGGGTAAAACCTAAAGGGAAAGACCTAGCACCAAATCCAATTTGCCATCTGATCTAACTTCTGGAGGCAGTCAAAATGATCCTTAGAATTCTTCCCTACCTTATTCCTGTGCTGAGATACAGGCTGCTCCAACCTGCTGTAAAATGCTTGATTTCGAGAGTGAGCGAAACTAATGAAAACATTGTTGGGGTAAAACCTAAAGGGAAAGACCTAGCACCAAATCCAATTTGCCATCTGATCTAACTTCTGGAGGCAGTCAAAATGAGTATTTGAATTCTTCCCTACCTTATTCCTGTGCTGAGATACAGGCTGCTCCAACCTGCTGTAAAATGCTTGATTTCGAGAGTGAGCGAAACTAATGAAAACATTGTTGGGGTAAAACCTAAAGGGAAAGACCTAGCACCAAATCCAATTTGCCATCTGATCTAACTTCTGGAGGCAGTCAAAATGATCCTTAGAATTCTTCCCTACCTTATTCCTGTGCTGAGATACAGGCTGCTCCAACCTGCTGTAAAATGCTTGATTTCGAGAGTGAGCGAAACTAATGAAAACATTGTTGGGGTAAAACCTAAAGGGAAAGACCTAGCACCAAATCCAATTTGCCATCTGATCTAACTTCTGGAGGCAGTCAAAATGATCCTTAGAATTCTTCCCTACCTTATTCCTGTGCTGAGATACAGGCTGCTCCAACCTGCTGTAAAATGCTTGATTTCGAGAGTGAGCGAAACTAATGAAAACATTGTTGGGGTAAAACCTAAAGGGAAAGACCTAGCACCAAATCCAATTTGCCATCTGATCTAACTTCTGGAGGCAGTCAAAATGATCCTTAGAATTCTTCCCTACCTTATTCCTGTGCTGAGATACAGGCTGCTCCAACCTGCTGTAAAATGCTTGATTTCGAGAGTGAGCGAAACTAATGAAAACATTGTTGGGGTAAAACCTAAAGGGAAAGACCTAGCACCAAATCCAATTTGCCATCTGATCTAACTTCTGGAGGCAGTCAAAATGATCCTTAGAATTCTTCCCTACCTTATTCCTGTGCTGAGATACAGGCTGCTCCAACCTGCTGTAAAATGCTTGATTTCGAGAGTGAGCGAAACTAATGAAAACATTGTTGGGGTAAAACCTAAAGGGAAAGACCTAGCACCAAATCCAATTTGCCATCTGATCTAACTTCTGGAGGCAGTCAAAATGATCCTTAGAATTCTTCCCTACCTTATTCCTGTGCTGAGATACAGGCTGCTCCAACCTGCTGTAAAATGCTTGATTTCGAGAGTGAGCGAAACTAATGAAAACATTGTTGGGGTAAAACCTAAAGGGAAAGACCTAGCACCAAATCCAATTTGCCATCTGATCTAACTTCTGGAGGCAGTCAAAATGATCCTTAGAATTCTTCCCTACCTTATTCCTGTGCTGAGATACAGGCTGCTCCAACCTGCTGTAAAATGCTTGATTTCGAGAGTGAGTGAAACTAATGAAAACATTGTTGGGGTAAAACCTAAAGGGAAAGACCTAGCACCAAATCCAATTTGCCATCTGATCTAACTTCTGGAGGCAGTCAAAATGAGTATTTGAATTCTTCCCTACCTTATTCCTGTGCTGAGATACAGGCTGCTCCAACCTGCTGTAAAATGCTTGATTTCGAGAGTGAGCGAAACTAATGAAAACATTGTTGGGGTAAAACCTAAAGGGAAAGACCTAGCACCAAATCCAATTTGCCATCTGATCTAACTTCTGGAGGCAGTCAAAATGATCCTTAGAATTCTTCCCTACCTTATTCCTGTGCTGAGATACAGGCTGCTCCAACCTGCTGTAAAATGCTTGATTTCGAGAGTGAGCGAAACTAATGAAAACATTGTTGGGGTAAAACCTAAAGGGAAAGACCTAGCACCAAATCCAATTTGCCATCTGATCTAACTTCTGGAGGCAGTCAAAATGAGTATTTGAATTCTTCCCTACCTTATTCCTGTGCTGAGATACAGGCTGCTCCAACCTGCTGTAAAATGCTTGATTTCGAGAGTGAGCGAAACTAATGAAAACATTGTTGGGGTAAAACCTAAAGGGAAAGACCTAGCACCAAATCCAATTTGCCATCTGATCTAACTTCTGGAGGCAGTCAAAATGATCCTTAGAATTCTTCCCTACCTTATTCCTGTGCTGAGATACAGGCTGCTCCAACCTGCTGTAAAATGCTTGATTTCGAGAGTGAGCGAAACTAATGAAACCATTGTTGGGGTAAAACCTAAAGGGAAAGACCTAGCACCAAATCCAATTTGCCATCTGATCTAACTTCTGGAGGCAGTCAAAATGAGTATTTGAATTCTTCCCTACCTTATTCCTGTGCTGAGATACAGGCTGCTCCAACCTGCTGTAAAATGCTTGATTTCGAGAGTGAGCGAAACTAATGAAAACATTGTTGGGGTAAAACCTAAAGGGAAAGACCTAGCACCAAATCCAATTTGCCATCTGATCTAACTTCTGGAGGCAGTCAAAATGATCCTTAGAATTCTTCCCTACCTTATTCCTGTGCTGAGATACAGGCTGCTCCAACCTGCTGTAAAATGCTTGATTTCGAGAGTGAGCGAAACTAATGAAAACATTGTTGGGGTAAAACCTAAAGGGAAAGACCTAGCACCAAATCCAATTTGCCATCTGATCTAACTTCTGGAGGCAGTCAAAATGATCCTTAGAATTCTTCCCTACCTTATTCCTGTGCTGAGATACAGGCTGCTCCAACCTGCTGTAAAATGCTTGATTTCGAGAGTGAGCGAAACTAATGAAAACATTGTTGGGGTAAAACCTAAAGGGAAAGACCTAGCACCAAATCCAATTTGCCATCTGATCTAACTTCTGGAGGCAGTCAAAATGATCCTTAGAATTCTTCCCTACCTTATTCCTGTGCTGAGATACAGGCTGCTCCAACCTGCTGTAAAATGCTTGATTTCGAGAGTGAGCGAAACTAATGAAAACATTGTTGGGGTAAAACCTAAAGGGAAAGACCTAGCACCAAATCCAATTTGCCATCTGATCTAACTTCTGGAGGCAGTCAAAATGAGTATTTGAATTCTTCCCTACCTTATTCCTGTGCTGAGATACAGGCTGCTCCAACCTGCTGTAAAATGCTTGATTTCGAGAGTGAGCGAAACTAATGAAAACATTGTTGGGGTAAAACCTAAAGGGAAAGACCTAGCACCAAATCCAATTTGCCATCTGATCTAACTTCTGGAGGTAGTCAAAATGAGCATTTGAATTCTTCCCTACCTTATTCCTGTGCTGAGATACAGGCTGCTCCAACCTGCTGTAAAATGCTTGATTTCGAGAGTGAGCAAAACTAATGAAAACATTGTTGGGGTAAAACCTAAAGGGAAAGACCTAGCACCAAATCCAATTTGCCATCTGATCTAACTTCTGGAGGCAGTCAAAATGATCCTTAGAATTCTTCCCTACCTTATTCCTGTGCTGAGATACAGGCTGCTCCAACCTGCTGTAAAATGCTTGATTTCGAGAGTGAGCGAAACTAATGAAAACATTGTTGGGGTAAAACCTAAAGGGAAAGACCTAGCACCAAATCCAATTTGCCATCTGATCTAACTTCTGGAGGCAGTCAAAATGATCCTTAGAATTCTTCCCTACCTTATTCCTGTGCTGAGATACAGGCTGCTCCAACCTGCTGTAAAATGCTTGATTTCGAGAGTGAGCGAAACTAATGAAAACATTGTTGGGGTAAAACCTAAAGGGAAAGACCTAGCACCAAATCCAATTTGCCATCTGATCTAACTTCTGGAGGCAGTCAAAATGATCCTTAGAATTCTTCCCTACCTTATTCCTGTGCTGAGATACAGGCTGCTCCAACCTGCTGTAAAATGCTTGATTTCGAGAGTGAGCGAAACTAATGAAAACATTGTTGGGGTAAAACCTAAAGGGAAAGACCTAGCACCAAATCCAATTTGCCATCTGATCTAACTTCTGGAGGCAGTCAAAATGATCCTTAGAATTCTTCCCTACCTTATTCCTGTGCTGAGATACAGGCTGCTCCAACCTGCTGTAAAATGCTTGATTTCGAGAGTGAGCGAAACTAATGAAAACATTGTTGGGGTAAAACCTAAAGGGAAAGACCTAGCACCAAATCCAATTTGCCATCTGATCTAACTTCTGGAGGCAGTCAAAATGAGTATTTGAATTCTTCCCTACCTTATTCCTGTGCTGAGATACAGGCTGCTCCAACCTGCTGTAAAATGCTTGATTTCGAGAGTGAGCGAAACTAATGAAACCATTGTTGGGGTAAAACCTAAAGGGAAAGACCTAGCACCAAATCCAATTTGCCATCTGATCTAACTTCTGGAGGCAGTCAAAATGATCCTTAGAATTCTTCCCTACCTTATTCCTGTGCTGAGATACAGGCTGCTCCAACCTGCTGTAAAATGCTTGATTTCGAGAGTGAGCGAAACTAATGAAAACATTGTTGGGGTAAAACCTAAAGGGAAAGACCTAGCACCAAATCCAATTTGCCATCTGATCTAACTTCTGGAGGCAGTCAAAATGAGTATTTGAATTCTTCCCTACCTTATTCCTGTGCTGAGATACAGGCTGCTCCAACCTGCTGTAAAATGCTTGATTTCGAGAGTGAGCAAAACTAATGAAAACATTGTTGGGGTAAAACCTAAAGGGAAAGACCTAGCACCAAATCCAATTTGCCATCTGATCTAACTTCTGGAGGCAGTCAAAATGATCCTTAGAATTCTTCCCTACCTTATTCCTGTGCTGAGATACAGGCTGCTCCAACCTGCTGTAAAATGCTTGATTTCGAGAGTGAGCGAAACTAATGAGAACATTGTTGGGGTAAAACCTAAAGGGAAAGACCTAGCACCAAATCCAATTTGCCATCTGATCTAACTTCTGGAGGCAGTCAAAATGATCCTTAGAATTCTTCCCTACCTTATTCCTGTGCTGAGATACAGGCTGCTCCAACCTGCTGTAAAATGCTTGATTTCGAGAGTGAGCGAAACTAATGAAAACATTGTTGGGGTAAAACCTAAAGGGAAAGACCTAGCACCAAATCCAATTTGCCATCTGATCTAACTTCTGGAGGCAGTCAAAATGAGTATTTGAATTCTTCCCTACCTTATTCCTGTGCTGAGATACAGGCTGCTCCAACCTGCTGTAAAATGCTTGATTTCGAGAGTGAGCAAAACTAATGAAAACATTGTTGGGGTAAAACCTAAAGGGAAAGACCTAGCACCAAATCCAATTTGCCATCTGATCTAACTTCTGGAGGCAGTCAAAATGATCCTTAGAATTCTTCCCTACCTTATTCCTGTGCTGAGATACAGGCTGCTCCAACCTGCTGTAAAATGCTTGATTTCGAGAGTGAGCGAAACTAATGAAAACATTGTTGGGGTAAAACCTAAAGGGAAAGACCTAGCACCAAATCCAATTTGCCATCTGATCTAACTTCTGGAGGCAGTCAAAATGATCCTTAGAATTCTTCCCTACCTTATTCCTGTGCTGAGATACAGGCTGCTCCAACCTGCTGTAAAATGCTTGATTTCGAGAGTGAGTGAAACTAATGAAAACATTGTTGGGGTAAAACCTAAAGGGAAAGACCTAGCACCAAATCCAATTTGCCATCTGATCTAACTTCTGGAGGCAGTCAAAATGAGTATTTGAATTCTTCCCTACCTTATTCCTGTGCTGAGATACAGGCTGCTCCAACCTGCTGTAAAATGCTTGATTTCGAGAGTGAGCGAAACTAATGAAAACATTGTTGGGGTAAAACCTAAAGGGAAAGACCTAGCACCAAATCCAATTTGCCATCTGATCTAACTTCTGGAGGCAGTCAAAATGATCCTTAGAATTCTTCCCTACCTTATTCCTGTGCTGAGATACAGGCTGCTCCAACCTGCTGTAAAATGCTTGATTTCGAGAGTGAGCGAAACTAATGAAAACATTGTTGGGGTAAAACCTAAAGGGAAAGACCTAGCACCAAATCCAATTTGCCATCTGATCTAACTTCTGGAGGCAGTCAAAATGAGTATTTGAATTCTTCCCTACCTTATTCCTGTGCTGAGATACAGGCTGCTCCAACCTGCTGTAAAATGCTTGATTTCGAGAGTGAGCGAAACTAATGAAAACATTGTTGGGGTAAAACCTAAAGGGAAAGACCTAGCACCAAATCCAATTTGCCATCTGATCTAACTTCTGGAGGCAGTCAAAATGATCCTTAGAATTCTTCCCTACCTTATTCCTGTGCTGAGATACAGGCTGCTCCAACCTGCTGTAAAATGCTTGATTTCGAGAGTGAGCGAAACTAATGAAACCATTGTTGGGGTAAAACCTAAAGGGAAAGACCTAGCACCAAATCCAATTTGCCATCTGATCTAACTTCTGGAGGCAGTCAAAATGAGTATTTGAATTCTTCCCTACCTTATTCCTGTGCTGAGATACAGGCTGCTCCAACCTGCTGTAAAATGCTTGATTTCGAGAGTGAGCGAAACTAATGAAAACATTGTTGGGGTAAAACCTAAAGGGAAAGACCTAGCACCAAATCCAATTTGCCATCTGATCTAACTTCTGGAGGCAGTCAAAATGATCCTTAGAATTCTTCCCTACCTTATTCCTGTGCTGAGATACAGGCTGCTCCAACCTGCTGTAAAATGCTTGATTTCGAGAGTGAGCGAAACTAATGAAAACATTGTTGGGGTAAAACCTAAAGGGAAAGACCTAGCACCAAATCCAATTTGCCATCTGATCTAACTTCTGGAGGCAGTCAAAATGATCCTTAGAATTCTTCCCTACCTTATTCCTGTGCTGAGATACAGGCTGCTCCAACCTGCTGTAAAATGCTTGATTTCGAGAGTGAGCGAAACTAATGAAAACATTGTTGGGGTAAAACCTAAAGGGAAAGACCTAGCACCAAATCCAATTTGCCATCTGATCTAACTTCTGGAGGCAGTCAAAATGATCCTTAGAATTCTTCCCTACCTTATTCCTGTGCTGAGATACAGGCTGCTCCAACCTGCTGTAAAATGCTTGATTTCGAGAGTGAGCGAAACTAATGAAAACATTGTTGGGGTAAAACCTAAAGGGAAAGACCTAGCACCAAATCCAATTTGCCATCTGATCTAACTTCTGGAGGCAGTCAAAATGAGTATTTGAATTCTTCCCTACCTTATTCCTGTGCTGAGATACAGGCTGCTCCAACCTGCTGTAAAATGCTTGATTTCGAGAGTGAGCGAAACTAATGAAAACATTGTTGGGGTAAAACCTAAAGGGAAAGACCTAGCACCAAATCCAATTTGCCATCTGATCTAACTTCTGGAGGCAGTCAAAATGATCCTTAGAATTCTTCCCTACCTTATTCCTGTGCTGAGATACAGGCTGCTCCAACCTGCTGTAAAATGCTTGATTTCGAGAGTGAGCGAAACTAATGAAAACATTGTTGGGGTAAAACCTAAAGGGAAAGACCTAGCACCAAATCCAATTTGCCATCTGATCTAACTTCTGGAGGCAGTCAAAATGATCCTTAGAATTCTTCCCTACCTTATTCCTGTGCTGAGATACAGGCTGCTCCAACCTGCTGTAAAATGCTTGATTTCGAGAGTGAGCGAAACTAATGAAAACATTGTTGGGGTAAAACCTAAAGGGAAAGACCTAGCACCAAATCCAATTTGCCATCTGATCTAACTTCTGGAGGCAGTCAAAATGAGTATTTGAATTCTTCCCTACCTTATTCCTGTGCTGAGATACAGGCTGCTCCAACCTGCTGTAAAATGCTTGATTTCGAGAGTGAGCGAAACTAATGAAAACATTGTTGGGGTAAAACCTAAAGGGAAAGACCTAGCACCAAATCCAATTTGCCATCTGATCTAACTTCTGGAGGCAGTCAAAATGATCCTTAGAATTCTTCCCTACCTTATTCCTGTGCTGAGATACAGGCTGCTCCAACCTGCTGTAAAATGCTTGATTTCGAGAGTGAGCGAAACTAATGAAAACATTGTTGGGGTAAAACCTAAAGGGAAAGACCTAGCACCAAATCCAATTTGCCATCTGATCTAACTTCTGGAGGCAGTCAAAATGAGTATTTGAATTCTTCCCTACCTTATTCCTGTGCTGAGATACAGGCTGCTCCAACCTGCTGTAAAATGCTTGATTTCGAGAGTGAGCGAAACTAATGAAAACATTGTTGGGGTAAAACCTAAAGGGAAAGACCTAGCACCAAATCCAATTTGCCATCTGATCTAACTTCTGGAGGCAGTCAAAATGATCCTTAGAATTCTTCCCTACCTTATTCCTGTGCTGAGATACAGGCTGCTCCAACCTGCTGTAAAATGCTTGATTTCGAGAGTGAGCGAAACTAATGAAAACATTGTTGGGGTAAAACCTAAAGGGAAAGACCTAGCACCAAATCCAATTTGCCATCTGATCTAACTTCTGGAGGCAGTCAAAATGAGTATTTGAATTCTTCCCTACCTTATTCCTGTGCTGAGATACAGGCTGCTCCAACCTGCTGTAAAATGCTTGATTTCGAGAGTGAGCGAAACTAATGAAACCATTGTTGGGGTAAAACCTAAAGGGAAAGACCTAGCACCAAATCCAATTTGCCATCTGATCTAACTTCTGGAGGCAGTCAAAATGAGCATTTGAATTCTTCCCTACCTTATTCCTGTGCTGAGATACAGGCTGCTCCAACCTGCTGTAAAATGCTTGATTTCGAGAGTGAGCAAAACTAATGAAAACATTGTTGGGGTAAAACCTAAAGGGAAAGACCTAGCACCAAATCCAATTTGCCATCTGATCTAACTTCTGGAGGCAGTCAAAATGATCCTTAGAATTCTTCCCTACCTTATTCCTGTGCTGAGATACAGGCTGCTCCAACCTGCTGTAAAATGCTTGATTTCGAGAGTGAGCGAAACTAATGAAAACATTGTTGGGGTAAAACCTAAAGGGAAAGACCTAGCACCAAATCCAATTTGCCATCTGATCTAACTTCTGGAGGCAGTCAAAATGATCCTTAGAATTCTTCCCTACCTTATTCCTGTGCTGAGATACAGGCTGCTCCAACCTGCTGTAAAATGCTTGATTTCGAGAGTGAGCGAAACTAATGAAAACATTGTTGGGGTAAAACCTAAAGGGAAAGACCTAGCACCAAATCCAATTTGCCATCTGATCTAACTTCTGGAGGCAGTCAAAATGATCCTTAGAATTCTTCCCTACCTTATTCCTGTGCTGAGATACAGGCTGCTCCAACCTGCTGTAAAATGCTTGATTTCGAGAGTGAGCGAAACTAATGAAAACATTGTTGGGGTAAAACCTAAAGGGAAAGACCTAGCACCAAATCCAATTTGCCATCTGATCTAACTTCTGGAGGCAGTCAAAATGATCCTTAGAATTCTTCCCTACCTTATTCCTGTGCTGAGATACAGGCTGCTCCAACCTGCTGTAAAATGCTTGATTTCGAGAGTGAGCGAAACTAATGAAAACATTGTTGGGGTAAAACCTAAAGGGAAAGACCTAGCACCAAATCCAATTTGCCATCTGATCTAACTTCTGGAGGCAGTCAAAATGAGTATTTGAATTCTTCCCTACCTTATTCCTGTGCTGAGATACAGGCTGCTCCAACCTGCTGTAAAATGCTTGATTTCGAGAGTGAGCGAAACTAATGAAACCATTGTTGGGGTAAAACCTAAAGGGAAAGACCTAGCACCAAATCCAATTTGCCATCTGATCTAACTTCTGGAGGCAGTCAAAATGATCCTTAGAATTCTTCCCTACCTTATTCCTGTGCTGAGATACAGGCTGCTCCAACCTGCTGTAAAATGCTTGATTTCGAGAGTGAGCGAAACTAATGAAAACATTGTTGGGGTAAAACCTAAAGGGAAAGACCTAGCACCAAATCCAATTTGCCATCTGATCTAACTTCTGGAGGCAGTCAAAATGAGTATTTGAATTCTTCCCTACCTTATTCCTGTGCTGAGATACAGGCTGCTCCAACCTGCTGTAAAATGCTTGATTTCGAGAGTGAGCAAAACTAATGAAAACATTGTTGGGGTAAAACCTAAAGGGAAAGACCTAGCACCAAATCCAATTTGCCATCTGATCTAACTTCTGGAGGCAGTCAAAATGATCCTTAGAATTCTTCCCTACCTTATTCCTGTGCTGAGATACAGGCTGCTCCAACCTGCTGTAAAATGCTTGATTTCGAGAGTGAGCGAAACTAATGAAAACATTGTTGGGGTAAAACCTAAAGGGAAAGACCTAGCACCAAATCCAATTTGCCATCTGATCTAACTTCTGGAGGCAGTCAAAATGAGTATTTGAATTCTTCCCTACCTTATTCCTGTGCTGAGATACAGGCTGCTCCAACCTGCTGTAAAATGCTTGATTTCGAGAGTGAGCAAAACTAATGAAAACATTGTTGGGGTAAAACCTAAAGGGAAAGACCTAGCACCAAATCCAATTTGCCATCTGATCTAACTTCTGGAGGCAGTCAAAATGATCCTTAGAATTCTTCCCTACCTTATTCCTGTGCTGAGATACAGGCTGCTCCAACCTGCTGTAAAATGCTTGATTTCGAGAGTGAGCGAAACTAATGAAAACATTGTTGGGGTAAAACCTAAAGGGAAAGACCTAGCACCAAATCCAATTTGCCATCTGATCTAACTTCTGGAGGCAGTCAAAATGATCCTTAGAATTCTTCCCTACCTTATTCCTGTGCTGAGATACAGGCTGCTCCAACCTGCTGTAAAATGCTTGATTTCGAGAGTGAGCGAAACTAATGAAAACATTGTTGGGGTAAAACCTAAAGGGAAAGACCTAGCACCAAATCCAATTTGCCATCTGATCTAACTTCTGGAGGCAGTCAAAATGATCCTTAGAATTCTTCCCTACCTTATTCCTGTGCTGAGATACAGGCTGCTCCAACCTGCTGTAAAATGCTTGATTTCGAGAGTGAGCGAAACTAATGAAAACATTGTTGGGGTAAAACCTAAAGGGAAAGACCTAGCACCAAATCCAATTTGCCATCTGATCTAACTTCTGGAGGCAGTCAAAATGATCCTTAGAATTCTTCCCTACCTTATTCCTGTGCTGAGATACAGGCTGCTCCAACCTGCTGTAAAATGCTTGATTTCGAGAGTGAGCGAAACTAATGAAAACATTGTTGGGGTAAAACCTAAAGGGAAAGACCTAGCACCAAATCCAATTTGCCATCTGATCTAACTTCTGGAGGCAGTCAAAATGATCCTTAGAATTCTTCCCTACCTTATTCCTGTGCTGAGATACAGGCTGCTCCAACCTGCTGTAAAATGCTTGATTTCGAGAGTGAGCGAAACTAATGAAAACATTGTTGGGGTAAAACCTAAAGGGAAAGACCTAGCACCAAATCCAATTTGCCATCTGATCTAACTTCTGGAGGCAGTCAAAATGAGTATTTGAATTCTTCCCTACCTTATTCCTGTGCTGAGATACAGGCTGCTCCAACCTGCTGTAAAATGCTTGATTTCGAGAGTGAGCGAAACTAATGAAAACATTGTTGGGGTAAAACCTAAAGGGAAAGACCTAGCACCAAATCCAATTTGCCATCTGATCTAACTTCTGGAGGCAGTCAAAATGAGTATTTGAATTCTTCCCTACCTTATTCCTGTGCTGAGATACAGGCTGCTCCAACCTGCTGTAAAATGCTTGATTTCGAGAGTGAGCGAAACTAATGAAAACATTGTTGGGGTAAAACCTAAAGGGAAAGACCTAGCACCAAATCCAATTTGCCATCTGATCTAACTTCTGGAGGCAGTCAAAATGATCCTTAGAATTCTTCCCTACCTTATTCCTGTGCTGAGATACAGGCTGCTCCAACCTGCTGTAAAATGCTTGATTTCGAGAGTGAGCGAAACTAATGAAAACATTGTTGGGGTAAAACCTAAAGGGAAAGACCTAGCACCAAATCCAATTTGCCATCTGATCTAACTTCTGGAGGCAGTCAA
The DNA here is from genome assembly GCF_026170545.1 of Melanerpes formicivorus. Taxonomy (NCBI): domain Eukaryota; kingdom Metazoa; phylum Chordata; class Aves; order Piciformes; family Picidae; genus Melanerpes; species Melanerpes formicivorus. Next base: position 13,562 of record NW_027145226.1, on the reverse strand, counting down.
AATGATCCTTAGAATTCTTCCCTACCTTATTCCTGTGCTGAGATACAGGCTGCTCCAACCTGCTGTAAAATGCTTGATTTCGAGAGTGAGCGAAACTAATGAAAACATTGTTGGGGTAAAACCTAAAGGGAAAGACCTAGCACCAAATCCAATTTGCCATCTGATCTAACTTCTGGAGGCAGTCAAAATGAGTATTTGAATTCTTCCCTACCTTATTCCTGTGCTGAGATACAGGCTGCTCCAACCTGCTGTAAAATGCTTGATTTCGAGAGTGAGCGAAACTAATGAAACCATTGTTGGGGTAAAACCTAAAGGGAAAGACCTAGCACCAAATCCAATTTGCCATCTGATCTAACTTCTGGAGGCAGTCAAAATGATCCTTAGAATTCTTCCCTACCTTATTCCTGTGCTGAGATACAGGCTGCTCCAACCTGCTGTAAAATGCTTGATTTCGAGAGTGAGCGAAACTAATGAAAACATTGTTGGGGTAAAACCTAAAGGGAAAGACCTAGCACCAAATCCAATTTGCCATCTGATCTAACTTCTGGAGGCAGTCAAAATGATCCTTAGAATTCTTCCCTACCTTATTCCTGTGCTGAGATACAGGCTGCTCCAACCTGCTGTAAAATGCTTGATTTCGAGAGTGAGCGAAACTAATGAAAACATTGTTGGGGTAAAACCTAAAGGGAAAGACCTAGCACCAAATCCAATTTGCCATCTGATCTAACTTCTGGAGGCAGTCAAAATGAGTATTTGAATTCTTCCCTACCTTATTCCTGTGCTGAGATACAGGCTGCTCCAACCTGCTGTAAAATGCTTGATTTCGAGAGTGAGCGAAACTAATGAAAACATTGTTGGGGTAAAACCTAAAGGGAAAGACCTAGCACCAAATCCAATTTGCCATCTGATCTAACTTCTGGAGGCAGTCAAAATGAGTATTTGAATTCTTCCCTACCTTATTCCTGTGCTGAGATACAGGCTGCTCCAACCTGCTGTAAAATGCTTGATTTCGAGAGTGAGCGAAACTAATGAAAACATTGTTGGGGTAAAACCTAAAGGGAAAGACCTAGCACCAAATCCAATTTGCCATCTGATCTAACTTCTGGAGGCAGTCAAAATGATCCTTAGAATTCTTCCCTACCTTATTCCTGTGCTGAGATACAGGCTGCTCCAACCTGCTGTAAAATGCTTGATTTCGAGAGTGAGCGAAACTAATGAAAACATTGTTGGGGTAAAACCTAAAGGGAAAGACCTAGCACCAAATCCAATTTGCCATCTGATCTAACTTCTGGAGGCAGTCAAAATGATCCTTAGAATTCTTCCCTACCTTATTCCTGTGCTGAGATACAGGCTGCTCCAACCTGCTGTAAAATGCTTGATTTCGAGAGTGAGCGAAACTAATGAAAACATTGTTGGGGTAAAACCTAAAGGGAAAGACCTAGCACCAAATCCAATTTGCCATCTGATCTAACTTCTGGAGGCAGTCAAAATGAGTATTTGAATTCTTCCCTACCTTATTCCTGTGCTGAGATACAGGCTGCTCCAACCTGCTGTAAAATGCTTGATTTCGAGAGTGAGAGAAACTAATGAAAACATTGTTGGGGTAAAACCTAAAGGGAAAGACCTAGCACCAAATCCAATTTGCCATCTGATCTAACTTCTGGAGGCAGTCAAAATGATCCCTAGAATTCTTCCCTACCTTATTCCTGTGCTGAGATACAGGCTGCTCCAACCTGCTGTAAAATGCTTGATTTCGAGAGTGAGCGAAACTAATGAAAACATTGTTGGGGTAAAACCTAAAGGGAAAGACCTAGCACCAAATCCAATTTGCCATCTGATCTAACTTCTGGAGGCAGTCAAAATGATCCTTAGAATTCTTCCCTACCTTATTCCTGTGCTGAGATACAGGCTGCTCCAACCTGCTGTAAAATGCTTGATTTCGAGAGTGAGCGAAACTAATGAAAACATTGTTGGGGTAAAACCTAAAGGGAAAGACCTAGCACCAAATCCAATTTGCCATCTGATCTAACTTCTGGAGGCAGTCAAAATGATCCTTAGAATTCTTCCCTACCTTATTCCTGTGCTGAGATACAGGCTGCTCCAACCTGCTGTAAAATGCTTGATTTCGAGAGTGAGCGAAACTAATGAAAACATTGTTGGGGTAAAACCTAAAGGGAAAGACCTAGCACCAAATCCAATTTGCCATCTGATCTAACTTCTGGAGGCAGTCAAAATGAGTATTTGAATTCTTCCCTACCTTATTCCTGTGCTGAGATACAGGCTGCTCCAACCTGCTGTAAAATGCTTGATTTCGAGAGTGAGCGAAACTAATGAAAACATTGTTGGGGTAAAACCTAAAGGGAAAGACCTAGCACCAAATCCAATTTGCCATCTGAGCTAACTTCTGGAGGCAGTCAAAATGAGTATTTGAATTCTTCCCTACCTTATTCCTGTGCTGAGATACAGGCTGCTCCAACCTGCTGTAAAATGCTTGATTTCGAGAGTGAGCGAAACTAATGAAAACATTGTTGGGGTAAAACCTAAAGGGAAAGACCTAGCACCAAATCCAATTTGCCATCTGATCTAACTTCTGGAGGCAGTCAAAATGATCCTTAGAATTCTTCCCTACCTTATTCCTGTGCTGAGATACAGGCTGCTCCAACCTGCTGTAAAATGCTTGATTTCGAGAGTGAGCGAAACTAATGAAAACATTGTTGGGGTAAAACCTAAAGGGAAAGACCTAGCACCAAATCCAATTTGCCATCTGATCTAACTTCTGGAGGCAGTCAAAATGATCCTTAGAATTCTTCCCTACCTTATTCCTGTGCTGAGATACAGGCTGCTCCAACCTGCTGTAAAATGCTTGATTTCGAGAGTGAGCGAAACTAATGAAAACATTGTTGGGGTAAAACCTAAAGGGAAAGACCTAGCACCAAATCCAATTTGCCATCTGATCTAACTTCTGGAGGCAGTCAAAATGAGTATTTGAATTCTTCCCTACCTTATTCCTGTGCTGAGATACAGGCTGCTCCAACCTGCTGTAAAATGCTTGATTTCGAGAGTGAGCGAAACTAATGAAAACATTGTTGGGGTAAAACCTAAAGGGAAAGACCTAGCACCAAATCCAATTTGCCATCTGATCTAACTTCTGGAGGCAGTCAAAATGAGTATTTGAATTCTTCCCTACCTTATTCCTGTGCTGAGATACAGGCTGCTCCAACCTGCTGTAAAATGCTTGATTTCGAGAGTGAGCGAAACTAATGAAACCATTGTTGGGGTAAAACCTAAAGGGAAAGACCTAGCACCAAATCCAATTTGCCATCTGATCTAACTTCTGGAGGCAGTCAAAATGATCCTTAGAATTCTTCCCTACCTTATTCCTGTGCTGAGATACAGGCTGCTCCAACCTGCTGTAAAATGCTTGATTTCGAGAGTGAGCGAAACTAATGAAACCATTGTTGGGGTAAAACCTAAAGGGAAAGACCTAGCAACAAATCCAATTTGCCATCTGATCTAACTTCTGGAGGCAGTCAAAATGATCCTTAGAATTCTTCCCTACCTTATTCCTGTGCTGAGATACAGGCTGCTCCAACCTGCTGTAAAATGCTTGATTTCGAGAGTGAGCGAAACTAATGAAAACATTGTTGGGGTAAAACCTAAAGGGAAAGACCTAGCACCAAATCCAATTTGCCATCTGATCTAACTTCTGGAGGCAGTCAAAATGATCCTTAGAATTCTTCCCTACCTTATTCCTGTGCTGAGATACAGGCTGCTCCAACCTGCTGTAAAATGCTTGATTTCGAGAGTGAGCGAAACTAATGAAAACATTGTTGGGGTAAAACCTAAAGGGAAAGACCTAGCACCAAATCCAATTTGCCATCTGATCTAACTTCTGGAGGCAGTCAAAATGAGTATTTGAATTCTTCCCTACCTTATTCCTGTGCTGAGATACAGGCTGCTCCAACCTGCTGTAAAATGCTTGATTTCGAGAGTGAGCGAAACTAATGAAAACATTGTTGGGGTAAAACCTAAAGGGAAAGACCTAGCACCAAATCCAATTTGCCATCTGATCTAACTTCTGGAGGCAGTCAAAATGAGTATTTGAATTCTTCCCTACCTTATTCCTGTGCTGAGATACAGGCTGCTCCAACCTGCTGTAAAATGCTTGATTTCGAGAGTGAGCGAAACTAATGAAAACATTGTTGGGTAAAACCTAAAGGGAAAGACCTAGCACCAAATCCAATTTGCCATCTGATCTAACTTCTGGAGGCAGTCAAAATGATCCTTAGAATTCTTCCCTACCTTATTCCTGTGCTGAGATACAGGCTGCCTCCAACCTGCTGTAAAATGCTTGATTTCGAGAGTGAGCGAAACTAATGAAAACATTGTTGGGGTAAAACCTAAAGGGAAAGACCTAGCACCAAATCCAATTTGCCATCTGATCTAACTTCTGGAGGCAGTCAAAATGAGTATTTGAATTCTTTCCCTACCTTATTCTGTGCTGAGATACAGGCTGCTCCAACCTGCTGTAAAATGCTTGATTTCGAGAGTGAGCGAAACTAATGAAACCATTGTTGGGGTAAAACCTAAAGGGAAAGACCTAGCCACCAAATCCAATTTGCCATCTGATCTAACTTCTGGAGGCAGTCAAAATGATCCTTAGAATTCTTCCCTACCTTATTCCTGTGCTGAGATACAGGCTGCTCCAACCTGCTGAAAATGCTTGATTTCGAGAGTGAGCGAAACTAATGAAACCATTGTTGGGGTAAAACCTAAAGGGAAAGACCTAGCAACAAATCCAATTTGCCATCTGATCTAACTTCTGGAGGCAGTCAAAATGATCCTTAGAATTCTTCCCTACCTTATTCCTGTGCTGAGATACAGGCTGCTCCAACCTGCTGTAAAATGCTTGATTTCGAGAGTGAGCGAAACTAATGAAAACATTGTTGGGGTAAAACCTAAAGGGAAAGACCTAGCACCAAATCCAATTTGCCATCTGATCTAACTTCTGGAGGCAGTCAAAATGATCCTTAGAATTCTTCCCTACCTTATTCCTGTGCTGAGATACAGGCTGCTCCAACCTGCTGTAAAATGCTTGATTTCGAGAGTGAGCGAAACTAATGAAAACATTGTTGGGGTAAAACCTAAAGGGAAAGACCTAGCACCAAATCCAATTTGCCATCTGATCTAACTTCTGGAGGCAGTCAAAATGAGTATTTGAATTCTTCCCTACCTTATTCCTGTGCTGAGATACAGGCTGCTCCAACCTGCTGTAAAATGCTTGATTTCGAGAGTGAGCGAAACTAATGAAAACATTGTTGGGGTAAAACCTAAAGGGAAAGACCTAGCACCAAATCCAATTTGCCATCTGATCTAACTTCTGGAGGCAGTCAAAATGAGTATTTGAATTCTTCCCTACCTTATTCCTGTGCTGAGATACAGGCTGCTCCAACCTGCTGTAAAATGCTTGATTTCGAGAGTGAGCGAAACTAATGAAAACATTGTTGGGTAAAACCTAAAGGGAAAGACCTAGCACCAAATCCAATTTGCCATCTGATCTAACTTCTGGAGGCAGTCAAAATGATCCTTAGAATTCTTCCCTACCTTATTCCTGTGCTGAGATACAGGCTGCTCCAACCTGCTGTAAAATGCTTGATTTCGAGAGTGAGCGAAACTAATGAAAACATTGTTGGGGTAAAACCTAAAGGGAAAGACCTAGCACCAAATCCAATTTGCCATCTGATCTAACTTCTGGAGGCAGTCAAAATGAGTATTTGAATTCTTCCCTACCTTATTCCTGTGCTGAGATACAGGCTGCTCCAACCTGCTGTAAAATGCTTGATTTCGAGAGTGAGCGAAACTAATGAAAACATTGTTGGGGTAAAACCTAAAGGGAAAGACCTAGCACCAAATCCAATTTGCCATCTGATCTAACTTCTGGAGGCAGTCAAAATGAGTATTTGAATTCTTCCCTACCTTATTCCTGTGCTGAGATACAGGCTGCTCCAACCTGCTGTAAAATGCTTGATTTCGAGAGTGAGCGAAACTAATGAAAACATTGTTGGGGTAAAACCTAAAGGGAAAGACCTAGCACCAAATCCAATTTGCCATCTGATCTAACTTCTGGAGGCAGTCAAAATGATCCTTAGAATTCTTCCCTACCTTATTCCTGTGCTGAGATACAGGCTGCTCCAACCTGCTGTAAAATGCTTGATTTCGAGAGTGAGCGAAACTAATGAAAACATTGTTGGGGTAAAACCTAAAGGGAAAGACCTAGCACCAAATCCAATTTGCCATCTGATCTAACTTCTGGAGGCAGTCAAAATGAGTATTTGAATTCTTCCGTACCTTATTCCTGTGCTGAGATACAGGCTGCTCCAACCTGCTGTAAAATGCTTGATTTCGAGAGTGAGCGAAACTAATGAAAACATTGTTGGGGTAAAACCTAAAGGGAAAGACCTAGCACCAAATCCAATTTGCCATCTGATCTAACTTCTGGAGGCAGTCAAAATGATCCTTAGAATTCTTCCCTACCTTATTCCTGTGCTGAGATACAGGCTGCTCCAACCTGCTGTAAAATGCTTGATTTCGAGAGTGAGCGAAACTAATGAAAACATTGTTGGGGTAAAACCTAAAGGGAAAGACCTAGCACCAAATCCAATTTCCCATCTGATCTAACTTCTGGAGGCAGTCAAAATGATCCTTAGAATTCTTCCCTACCTTATTCCTGTGCTGAGATACAGGCTGCTCCAACCTGCTGTAAAATGCTTGATTTCGAGAGTGAGCGAAACTAATGAAAACATTGTTGGGGTAAAACCTAAAGGGAAAGACCTAGCACCAAATCCAATTTGCCATCTGATCTAACTTCTGGAGGCAGTCAAAATGATCCTTAGAATTCTTCCCTACCTTATTCCTGTGCTGAGATACAGGCTGCTCCAACCTGCTGTAAAATGCTTGATTTCGAGAGTGAGCGAAACTAATGAAAACATTGTTGGGGTAAAACCTAAAGGGAAAGACCTAGCACCAAATCCAATTTGCCATCTGATCTAACTTCTGGAGGCAGTCAAAATGAGTATTTGAATTCTTCCCTACCTTATTCCTGTGCTGAGATACAGGCTGCTCCAACCTGCTGTAAAATGCTTGATTTCGAGAGTGAGCGAAACTAATGAAAACATTGTTGGGGTAAAACCTAAAGGGAAAGACCTAGCACCAAATCCAATTTGCCATCTGATCTAACTTCTGGAGGCAGTCAAAATGATCCTTAGAATTCTTCCCTACCTTATTCCTGTGCTGAGATACAGGCTGCTCCAACCTGCTGTAAAATGCTTGATTTCGAGAGTGAGCGAAACTAATGAAAACATTGTTGGGGTAAAACCTAAAGGGAAAGACCTAGCACCAAATCCAATTTGCCATCTGATCTAACTTCTGGAGGCAGTCAAAATGAGTATTTGAATTCTTCCCTACCTTATTCCTGTGCTGAGATACAGGCTGCTCCAACCTGCTGTAAAATGCTTGATTTCGAGAGTGAGCGAAACTAATGAAAACATTGTTGGGGTAAAACCCCCCCTAAAAGGGAAAGACCTAGCACCAAATCCAATTTGCCATCTGATCTAACTTCTGGAGGCAGTCAAAATGATCCTTAGAATTCTTCCCTACCTTATTCCTGTGCTGAGATACAGGCTGCTCCAACCTGCTGTAAAATGCTTGATTTCGAGAGTGAGCGAAACTAATGAAAACATTGTTGGGGTAAAACCTAAAGGGAAAGACCTAGCACCAAATCCAATTTGCCATCTGATCTAACTTCTGGAGGCAGTCAAAATGAGTATTTGAATTCTTCCCTACCTTATTCCTGTGCTGAGATACAGGCTGCTCCAACCTGCTGTAAAATGCTTGATTTCGAGAGTGAGCGAAACTAATGAAAACATTGTTGGGGTAAAACCTAAAGGGAAAGACCTAGCACCAAATCCAATTTGCCATCTGATCTAACTTCTGGAGGCAGTCAAAATGAGTATTTGAATTCTTCCCTACCTTATTCCTGTGCTGAGATACAGGCTGCTCCAACCTGCTGTAAAATGCTTGATTTCGAGAGTGAGCGAAACTAATGAAAACATTGTTGGGGTAAAACCTAAAGGGAAAGACCTAGCACCAAATCCAATTTCCCATCTGATCTAACTTCTGGAGGCAGTCAAAATGATCCTTAGAATTCTTCCCTACCTTATTCCTGTGCTGAGATACAGGCTGCTCCAACCTGCTGTAAAATGCTTGATTTCGAGAGTGAGCGAAACTAATGAAAACATTGTTGGGGTAAAACCTAAAGGGAAAGACCTAGCACCAAATCCAATTTGCCATCTGATCTAACTTCTGGAGGCAGTCAAAATGATCCTTAGAATTCTTCCCTACCTTATTCCTGTGCTGAGATACAGGCTGCTCCAACCTGCTGTAAAATGCTTGATTTCGAGAGTGAGCGAAACTAATGAAAACATTGTTGGGGTAAAACCTAAAGGGAAAGACCTAGCACCAAATCCAATTTGCCATCTGATCTAACTTCTGGAGGCAGTCAAAATGAGTATTTGAATTCTTCCCTACCTTATTCCTGTGCTGAGATACAGGCTGCTCCAACCTGCTGTAAAATGCTTGATTTCGAGAGTGAGCGAAACTAATGAAAACATTGTTGGGGTAAAACCTAAAGGGAAAGACCTAGCACCAAATCCAATTTGCCATCTGATCTAACTTCTGGAGGCAGTCAAAATGATCCTTAGAATTCTTCCCTACCTTATTCCTGTGCTGAGATACAGGCTGCTCCAACCTGCTGTAAAATGCTTGATTTCGAGAGTGAGCGAAACTAATGAAAACATTGTTGGGGTAAAACCTAAAGGGAAAGACCTAGCACCAAATCCAATTTGCCATCTGATCTAACTTCTGGAGGCAGTCAAAATGAGTATTTGAATTCTTCCGTACCTTATTCCTGTGCTGAGATACAGGCTACCTGCTGTAAAATGCTTGATTTCGAGAGTGAGCGAAACTAATGAAAACATTGTTGGGGTAAAACCTAAAGGGAAAGACCTAGCACCAAATCCAATTTGCCATCTGATCTAACTTCTGGAGGCAGTCAAAATGATCCTTAGAATTCTTCCCTACCTTATTCCTGTGCTGAGATACAGGCTGCTCCAACCTGCTGTAAAATGCTTGATTTCGAGAGTGAGCGAAACTAATGAAAACATTGTTGGGGTAAAACCTAAAGGGAAAGACCTAGCACCAAATCCAATTTCCCATCTGATCTAACTTCTGGAGGCAGTCAAAATGATCCTTAGAATTCTTTCCCTACCTTATTCCTGTGCTGAGATACAGGCTGCTCCAACCTGCTGTAAAATGCTTGATTCGAGAGTGAGCGAAACTAATGAAAACATTGTTGGGGTAAAACCTAAAGGGAAAGACCTAGCACCAAATCCAATTTGCCATCTGATCTAACTTCTGGAGGCAGTCAAAATGATCCTTAGAATTCTTCCCTACCTTATTCCTGTGCTGAGATACAGGCTGCTCCAACCTGCTGTAAAATGCTTGATTTCGAGAGTGAGCGAAACTAATGAAAACATTGTTGGGGTAAAACCTAAAGGGAAAGACCTAGCACCAAATCCAATTTGCCATCTGATCTAACTTCTGGAGGCAGTCAAAATGAGTATTTGAATTCTTCCCTACCTTATTCCTGTGCTGAGATACAGGCTGCTCCAACCTGCTGTAAAATGCTTGATTTCGAGAGTGAGCGAAACTAATGAAAACATTGTTGGGGTAAAACCTAAAGGGAAAGACCTAGCACCAAATCCAATTTGCCATCTGATCTAACTTCTGGAGGCAGTCAAAATGATCCTTAGAATTCTTCCCTACCTTATTCCTGTGCTGAGATACAGGCTGCTCCAACCTGCTGTAAAATGCTTGATTTCGAGAGTGAGCGAAACTAATGAAAACATTGTTGGGGTAAAACCTAAAGGGAAAGACCTAGCACCAAATCCAATTTGCCATCTGATCTAACTTCTGGAGGCAGTCAAAATGAGTATTTGAATTCTTCCCTACCTTATTCCTGTGCTGAGATACAGGCTGCTCCAACCTGCTGTAAAATGCTTGATTTCGAGAGTGAGCGAAACTAATGAAAACATTGTTGGGGTAAAACCTAAAGGGAAAGACCTAGCACCAAATCCAATTTGCCATCTGATCTAACTTCTGGAGGCAGTCAAAATGATCCTTAGAATTCTTCCCTACCTTATTCCTGTGCTGAGATACAGGCTGCTCCAACCTGCTGTAAAATGCTTGATTTCGAGAGTGAGCGAAACTAATGAAAACATTGTTGGGGTAAAACCTAAAGGGAAAGACCTAGCACCAAATCCAATTTGCCATCTGATCTAACTTCTGGAGGCAGTCAAAATGAGTATTTGAATTCTTCCCTACCTTATTCCTGTGCTGAGATACAGGCTGCTCCAACCTGCTGTAAAATGCTTGATTTCGAGAGTGAGCGAAACTAATGAAAACATTGTTGGGGTAAAACCTAAAGGGAAAGACCTAGCACCAAATCCAATTTGCCATCTGATCTAACTTCTGGAGGCAGTCAAAATGATCCTTAGAATTCTTCCCTACCTTATTCCTGTGCTGAGATACAGGCTGCTCCAACCTGCTGTAAAATGCTTGATTTCGAGAGTGAGCGAAACTAATGAAAACATTGTTGGGGTAAAACCTAAAGGGAAAGACCTAGCACCAAATCCAATTTGCCATCTGATCTAACTTCTGGAGGCAGTCAAAATGATCCTTAGAATTCTTCCCTACCTTATTCCTGTGCTGAGATACAGGCTGCTCCAACCTGCTGTAAAATGCTTGATTTCGAGAGTGAGCGAAACTAATGAAAACATTGTTGGGGTAAAACCTAAAGGGAAAGACCTAGCACCAAATCCAATTTGCCATCTGATCTAACTTCTGGAGGCAGTCAAAATGATCCTTAGAATTCTTCCCTACCTTATTCCTGTGCTGAGATACAGGCTGCTCCAACCTGCTGTAAAATGCTTGATTTCGAGAGTGAGCGAAACTAATGAAAACATTGTTGGGGTAAAACCTAAAGGGAAAGACCTAGCACCAAATCCAATTTGCCATCTGATCTAACTTCTGGAGGCAGTCAAAATGAGTATTTGAATTCTTCCCTACCTTATTCCTGTGCTGAGATACAGGCTGCTCCAACCTGCTGTAAAATGCTTGATTTCGAGAGTGAGCGAAACTAATGAAAACATTGTTGGGGTAAAACCTAAAGGGAAAGACCTAGCACCAAATCCAATTTGCCATCTGATCTAACTTCTGGAGGCAGTCAAAATGAGTATTTGAATTCTTCCCTACCTTATTCCTGTGCTGAGATACAGGCTGCTCCAACCTGCTGTAAAATGCTTGATTTCGAGATGTGAGCGAAACTAATGAAAACATTGTTGGGGTAAAACCTAAAGGGAAAGACCTAGCACCAAATCCAATTTGCCATCTGATCTAACTTCTGGAGGCAGTCAAAATGATCCTTAGAATTCTTCCCTACCTTATTCCTGTGCTGAGATACAGGCTGCTCCAACCTGCTGTAAAATGCTTGATTTCGAGAGTGAGCGAAACTAATGAAAACATTGTTGGGGTAAAACCTAAAGGGAAAGACCTAGCACCAAATCCAATTTGCCATCTGATCTAACTTCTGGAGGCAGTCAAAATGATCCTTAGAATTCTTCCCTACCTTATTCCTGTGCTGAGATACAGGCTGCTCCAACCTGCTGTAAAATGCTTGATTTCGAGAGTGAGCGAAACTAATGAAAACATTGTTGGGGTAAAACCTAAAGGGAAAGACCTAGCACCAAATCCAATTTGCCATCTGATCTAACTTCTGGAGGCAGTCAAAATGAGTATTTGATTCTTCCCTACCTTATTCCTGTGCTGAGATACAGGCTGCTCCAACCTGCTGTAAAATGCTTGATTTCGAGAGTGAGCGAAACTAATGAAACCATTGTTGGGGTAAAACCTAAAGGGAAAGACCTAGCACCAAATCCAATTTGCCATCTGATCTAACTTCTGGAGGCAGTCAAAATGAGTATTTGAATTCTTCCCTACCTTATTCCTGTGCTGAGATACAGGCTGCTCCAACCTGCTGTAAAATGCTTGATTTCGAGAGTGAGCGAAACTAATGAAACCATTGTTGGGGTAAAACCTAAAGGGAAAGACCTAGCACCAAATCCAATTTGCCATCTGATCTAACTTCTGGAGGCAGTCAAAATGAGTATTTGAATTCTTCCCTACCTTATTCCTGTGCTGAGATACAGGCTGCTCCAACCTGCTGTAAAATGCTTGATTTCGAGAGTGAGCGAAACTAATGAAAACATTGTTGGGGTAAAACCTAAAGGGAAAGACCTAGCACCAAATCCAATTTGCCATCTGATCTAACTTCTGGAGGCAGTCAAAATGATCCTTAGAATTCTTCCCTACCTTATTCCTGTGCTGAGATACAGGCTGCTCCAACCTGCTGTAAAATGCTTGATTTCGAGAGTGAGCGAAAACTAATGAAAACATTGTTGGGGTAAAACCTAAAGGGAAAGACCTAGCACCAAATCCAATTTGCCATCTGATCTAACTTCTGGAGGCAGTCAAAATGATCCTTAGAATTCTTCCCTACCTTATTCCTGTGCTGAGATACAGGCTGCTCCAACCTGCTGTAAAATGCTTGATTTCGAGAGTGAGCGAAACTAATGAAAACATTGTTGGGGTAAAACCTAAAGGGAAAGACCTAGCACCAAATCCAATTTGCCATCTGATCTAACTTCTGGAGGCAGTCAAAATGAGTATTTGAATTCTTCCCTACCTTATTCCTGTGCTGAGATACAGGCTGCTCCAACCTGCTGTAAAATGCTTGATTTCGAGAGTGAGCGAAACTAATGAAAACATTGTTGGGGTAAAACCTAAAGGGAAAGACCTAGCACCAAATCCAATTTGCCATCTGATCTAACTTCTGGAGGCAGTCAAAATGAGTATTTTGAATTCTTCCCTACCTTATTCCTGTGCTGAGATACAGGCTGCTCCAACCTGCTGTAAAATGCTTGATTTCGAGAGTGAGCGAAACTAATGAAAACATTGTTGGGGTAAAACCTAAAGGGAAAGACCTAGCACCAAATCCAATTTGCCATCTGATCTAACTTCTGGAGGCAGTCAAAATGATCCTTAGAATTCTTCCCTACCTTATTCCTGTGCTGAGATACAGGCTGCTCCAACCTGCTGTAAAATGCTTGATTTCGAGAGTGAGCGAAACTAATGAAAACATTGTTGGGGTAAAACCTAAAGGGAAAGACCTAGCACCAAATCCAATTTGCCATCTGATCTAACTTCTGGAGGCAGTCAAAATGAGTATTTGAATTCTTCCCTACCTTATTCCTGTGCTGAGATACAGGCTGCTCCAACCTGCTGTAAAATGCTTGATTTCGAGAGTGAGCGAAACTAATGAAAACATTGTTGGGGTAAAACCTAAAGGGAAAGACCTAGCACCAAATCCAATTTGCCATCTGATCTAA